>NW_009658952.1:0-909 GCF_000708025.1 Charadrius vociferus | reverse complement strand
ACCCCACAAAAGCACCTGGCAGCTCTGCTTCCCTGCCTTTACCACATGCCACAGAGGCTGTTGGCCTCCAGGATGAGCATGACGAGAAAAACAAATCCATTTTGTCTTGGGTCACCCTCAGGCAAGGAGTCATGAGGCTCCTTGAACATCTGCCCATTCCTTTCATAGACCTGTTTTTCAGTAAACAATAAACCCTCCGAGCTCAACTCATATGCCCAGTGGGAAGAAGAAAAGCAAAGGTGAGGTCATCTAGGAACCACTCCATTCACATCCAGGAGTGAAACAGCTGGACCTTCCTGATGAGAGTGACCAGCTCAGCTCTTTGGCCGTCCCTTTGATGTAGAGCTGACGTCTGTGTGACTTGGGCAGAGGTTGCGCCACAAGCACTGCTGAACAGGGTGATCATCACAGGCTTCACTGAATGACTATGTCAATAGGTGCACGTTCATGTACACCTGCTGCACACACAAGGACTCACACAAAGGCCGTTGTCCTTGATGGGAAACCAAGCCAAACCCGACCCAAGCAAACCTAGCTCAGATGCATCCAAGACTCTTAAGACAAATTGCATCTCCCCTTTGTAATTCTCGGGCCAGAGGTATTCTGCTTTTTGATGTAGAATGGCCAGGGCTTGAGTCCTGGCTGAGCCTCTGCCTTCCCCTGGGCTGCAGCAATCCTGCCCTGCTGGAATTCTCAATCTTGACGGGCACAGGAGGGGTAGCGGCAGGACGCTCAACCTCAGAAAGGCAAACTGTTCTCTGTTTAGGGTGCTACTTCGTGGGAGCCCTTAGGAAACTACCCTCACAGAAATGGGTGTGAAGGAGAGCTGGGAGGTAATGAAAGACATCTTTCTTAGGGCGCAAGAAACTCCCAATCCTAACATGCAAGAAGTCAGGCAGGGGAGGCAGG
>NW_009658951.1:0-912 GCF_000708025.1 Charadrius vociferus | reverse complement strand
ACACACACACATAAAAGGCTTCAAGTACTAATACAAGCTAGACAAATGAAAGGTATACTTCAATATTGCTGTTTTCAGAAAACGGAAGCTGTCTTTTAGGAAAGTTTTTATAGTTAGAAGAAATCTCTGATTGAATCTCTGCCTTGTTTTCCTGAGAGATCACAAAAGGGTTAAAACCAGAAGCTTGAAATATCCAGTGAAGCAGTTTTGTAGCCCATTTCCCATCCTGCAGTGGCTGTGCTGCAGATCCAAAAGGTGTCAGACAAGAAGCTTCTACCAGGAATCCTCCTAGTGGAGTTGCACATTAAAACAGCAACTGGTTCACCCAGACCCTGCTAATTTTGAAACACCTGGGAGCTGGGATCACAGCCACCTGCTGCCCATAGCCACCTGCTAAAGGTGGGCCATCACATAATACACTGATATTCTCAGAAAATCCAGTCAAGACGAACAAAATGAGTATGTTCTGGTACAAAGAAATAAGCAGCCAGGCTACCTCCGTACAGAACTCCGACTCAAATACACTCTGGTTTTGCTTTATCATTTAATATATTTCTCATGAAAAGCATAGAAAACAGATTTTATAATGTTTTAGTTTCTCTTTTTATAATAGTTGGTTATTTGATGCTTACTGCAGCACAGCATCTGATGCAATTAGCCTTGGAAACTTATGTTTTGGAGAACAAATTAATAAAATCAATGGATCGCAAACTATACCCATCTATGATTACTCTAAAATAGAAAAGAACCTCCAAAACTCCTTGAAAAGTATTTTATTTCAAGTTATTTATTGCTAGAGTTGATTGTTATGCATTTCACCCAACCAATAAATACGCTAATTTAACTACTAATTTATCTTTTGTTGTTATTTACTGTGACACTAAGAAGCATCATATTTCATTTTAAATATCA
>NW_009658950.1:0-910 GCF_000708025.1 Charadrius vociferus | reverse complement strand
ATGGTACCTTAAAGTGCCATTGGAGTACTTTGAAACATGGCAAGTTCTTATATTAAATAGTCTGTCTTGCTGATTTAATCTTGAATTTAATTTTTAATTCTTGAACATAATTGACCATGGTCCTTCCAAGAATAAGTCCATATTCTTTTCTAACCCTAAGAAAGACTAAGAATTGCCAGCAACCAGTAAAATAGTGATGAAAAACTAAATTAAAGCAGAATGGATGTGCACCACTGGTCTCCATTGTTAAATAAGAATATGATTACTAGTAAGATTTGAGTACTGCTACATAATTTGTGAAATTGTTTGTATGTAACACCAATAGATGATTTACATAAAAGGGGTTGGTGCTAGTTTAGAAGAATAATAGTAGGACTTTACAAGATCTGGAAAACAATTGTTGAATCTATAACTTTACCTAAGCATTTTTGGAAACTGGCCCACATCCAAAGTAATTTTGAAAGTGGAAGTGTAAATCAGTATATGGATGAACCAGTTTTGATCTGTGCTGCTGTAAAAAGCACATTTCTAAGTATTAGTGCAAAATTTAGTGATGTGATAACATTCACTCAGGGATACATTCCTAGTGTCCTCACCATCGCACATAAAAAAATCCTGAGCATTGAACTGATTGAGAAATATCAAAAGGAAGATAGCAGTCTTGATATAACACTTCAACTAAATCTGAAAGTCATATGGGTGTTGCCCGTGTATTCTCTTGATTACCCTGACCTCAAAAGTCTGAGCATTTCTACTCTCCAGTCACTTCACCTAATATGCACATATATTGAGATATAGAATGGCAAAAGTAAAGACCTTTTTGAGAGCTGCAAAGCCTGTTCAAGAAGTTGCATAAATCATAGAATCATGCAATAGTTTGCTATGTAAGGGACCTTTAAAGGTCACCCAG
>NW_009658949.1:0-910 GCF_000708025.1 Charadrius vociferus | reverse complement strand
GGGTTTTTTTTTCCTACCAATGACTACCTCATTAACTAAAAGTCCATCTTCTTGCTCTACTGCATTAGAAATTCAAAACTACCAGGCTTTAATCTGACTTGGAGCTCACTTAATGATCTGCAACACAAAGAGGTAGAATAAACAGCACCTGAGACTTTCTGTAGCACTTCTCACTTGTAGATCAGAGTAGTAGGACCAGTATCCTCCTGAACTGGCAATGCTCCTTGAGAAGGGTTTGTATACTGATATTCACTTTGGATATTAAAATAAATCAGAATCCTCAACCACACTAACCAGACACAGAACTGCACACAGGAAATATGAACAGTTTACCCCCAGACTACCTGGCAAACTACAGAAGGGACTAGGTCAGAACGCAGGTCTCCTCTAATCACTCAATCACAGGACATATCCCAAATGAGAATCCAAATTATCTTCCCAGCAGAATGACTTCACCAGCGATGGAACCAGCCTTGTGGGACCTTTGGAAGTAACAGTCCTTTGTTAGGATACAACCTTGCAAAACTGTCACTACAATCAGCTTTAGGAAGTGAATAGCAGCTTTTCAGAGTCCAAACCTGACTGCTCACTGTCCTGCACATTACACCTGTTCGGACAACTGGTCCCCCTTTTCATTTCACTGCATCAGTGCCGAATGCCAACAAGGCATAAAGCTGTTCGAAACATAAGGACAAAGTAAGATTCTCTGGGTTTTGCAGTACATTAAAACCATGCTTTCTGAAGAGGTCTTTTAGACAATGCTGGAGGGACAAATAAGAGTGTACTAAAATCATACCAGGTTCATAGTTTGGCTACAAAACCACGAGAAACTGGAAAATACATTCAGATCAGAAGTCACTGAAAACAAAACTCACAGTCAAGAGAGTGCAGGTACACAAGGTGAAAACTT
>NW_009658948.1:0-910 GCF_000708025.1 Charadrius vociferus | reverse complement strand
AAAAAAAAAAAAGCAAATCCCTCTAGTAGAAAGTTTCATACTGGAAATGTTTCTGTGCTGTAAAATAAAAATCTATCACTTTATTAGCATCCCCACTATGTAAACATGAGTGCTCAGACTTGGCATTGGTGGCCGAGAAGCCTTGGCTGTGTTTGTAACTTACCGTTTTCTGCTACCTTTAACTGTAAGAATCCAAGCAAACAGCACGTGCTTTTCCTCTGGGCTCCTTACTTACAGGCTCTTGAAAAGATAAACATAGGAATAGCTATACAGGTCCTGACCAAAGGTTTTTCTAACACAATAGCATCTTTTGTAGTCAAAAGCAGATGCCTGAGGAAGGATAAGAACAATGCAAGCACATTTGGTTCTTTTCCTTCTGTGTTCTCCTAGCTTCTAAGTGTCGTCTATTCCAGGCTTTCCTGAACATCATATGGTTTGTCTATTTAGTAATCCCCAATGCTGCTTTTTCCAGTAGTTGTCCAGTTTCCCTTGGACTATATACGCTTCCTGAATAACAGCAGCCTTTACCAATTGATGCTTGTTGCATAAAGAATTGCCGTTTATTGTTTATGTTGAACCTGGTTTTTACTAGCTTAATGTTCCATGTGCAGTAAATCTTTACTGGTCATGCTTGTGCCAGTCATGATTCTGCAGATGTATAACATATTCACCTTTAAATTTCCTTTTTTCTAGACTGCAGTGTGTTAGCTAATACATTCCTTGGCTGCATACAGCATAGAATAGCTTATGTATTTATTGTCTTTTGAAACTTCTTTGCGTCTTGTATTATTTTCTGAGAAGGGAATGAAAACTGCACACAGCATTAGCTGTGTCATTAAGTACTGGCCTGTTTGTTTACTTTCTTGTTTTTCCTCTCCTAGTAATTCCTAATACTTGACTTGTTTTTTTT
>NW_009658947.1:0-908 GCF_000708025.1 Charadrius vociferus | reverse complement strand
TCCACTAGCTGTAGAGGGACCTCAGATGATAAGCTTAAACTCAGTGCTTAACTGCTAGATGGCTTAAGCTAGAAGAAAATAAGCTTGCTCTCAGTGAAGATCTCAGACAGAGAAACTTTATCCAAGCCTCAACTTGTCCGTATTCTTAAGCTCAAGTATTTCTTTATGCTCAAGTGAGTGGAGATGGGGTTGTCTCTAGCACAGCAAAAACACAGCACTGCACATACTACTCCTTCTCTGTGTTCACCGACATGGTCTTCTAAAGCATCTTTGGTAATAAAGCTCTCCTATCAACTGTCTTCTGTCTCTTTTTATTGAAGGTACCACTTGTCTTCCCATTTCTGAATAGTCAGGAATAATACCCATGGACATTTGTGCACCTTTGAAGGCACAGTTTCATCCCTGTCCCTCCGTGGGTACTGTAACATGCTGTAAACATAGTTCAGCCTTTTTCTGAGAACTTTACTTTGTCTTCCTTGGGATCACCAACATCTTGTTGGCTTGTTTTATCTCTAAACAAGAAAATGAGGACACCAGCAAAGACATCAGCATTGGAGCCAATTAATTAAAAGTGAAATAAATATTGTGAGTAACCTTCAACGATCTCCCTGCATGATAACGTTCATTGCAAATATCTTACCATCATTATAACTTGGGATTCCATCTGAAAGTAAAAAATAAAATGAAATAAAAACAGATGGGGAGAGATTAATTATTCCTCGCAGCAGTAATACTAAATAAGTTCGCACGCATGATATGAATATCAATAGGGACCACCATTTTCCTTTCTTACAGAAAAACGCCAATGTGCAGAACCACGGAGTCTGTCTAGAAAGTTTGCCAAAAAACAAATAAGCTAAGTTGTGGAAGAGGCAGTCTGAGATGCACAGCTCAAAAAAAAAAAAAAA
>NW_009658946.1:0-908 GCF_000708025.1 Charadrius vociferus | reverse complement strand
AGCTGTCTTTTGGTCTTGTATCAATAAGCTGCTTAATCCTATACACATACCCCCCTCCCCACCCACCTGCGCAGATGAGCAGCAGCTCCAGCTGATGGTGTAGGACAGGACCACTTGGTTACTGAAACCATTTAGGCTGTTGTACTGAGGTTGCTCAGGAGAAAGCAGTTGTGTTGGGTCAGCTAGATACTGTACATCTCTTTCAAAGCTGCTAACCAGGAGAGTATACTGGGAAAAGCCTTGAAGAGGAGAAAGGCATTGGGAATTTCTACTTAGAAATGTAGGAGATTTTACAGACCTGGGAGCACAGGGAGTTCCTGTGCAAAATCTTCTTGTGGTCTGGATGCTGACAAAAGCATTATTTTTTGAATAATCCTGATACAAGATCACATTTTCAAATGTTGCTGAGTGACTCTCCCACTGATTTTTACTGTTGAGAAATCTGCATAGCCATTACATACCGTTGCTCAAGTAAAGAAGTGGAAGGTGATTGTGGTGATTGAAGATGTAAGGAAAACATGATGCACAGAGTGGATTTATCTAAACTGCAACTTCACTTCAGATAACTGTTAATGTTGCAAACCTTATGAAATAATTATAAGTAGTAGCACTTGATAAAAGAAAACAGCTAAAGCTTTGCCTCCCTGTCTGCTCTAAAATACCATGTTTCTGATATCGTATTGTCATGTGCTTGATCTGTTGATTCACTAGGAACGCATATCATTTTTTCATTACTGAGTGACCTCAAATGGTAGTGTTTTATATATAAATCTACCATTATAGGTACTGATCTACCATGCTTCTGCCTAGCCTGTGACAGATAATGAGGTCATAGCATCCTCTGTCGCTATCCTTCTTATTTCAGGCTTTCAGCAGAGTGTAAATGAAGAATGAAGACTTTTTTTTTT
>NW_009658945.1:0-906 GCF_000708025.1 Charadrius vociferus | reverse complement strand
TAAGCAAGTAGGCAAGAGCAGGACAGAAAATCCTCAGAAAGATGGAGCATGAGTCTCTAACCTGGTCATCAACGCCCTTTGATATGTCTCAGGCTCAGCTTTGAGTGTTGCCATTCAAAACATTCAAGGGCTGATCTCACATCTTTTGCCAATATACCCATTGCATCTTGCACATACGCTTAGGAAGCAGTGACTTTTCTCCGCCTGCCCTTGCAGAGGACAGAATCAGGCTTACAAACTGGACTGACAACACTTCTTGAGGTGGCAGGAAAAAACGGACACTTGTGCTCAGCTGAGTTGTTGAGGGTGCCTTCAGAAACATGCTGAGACTAGTTGCCTTTCTGAGCATGAATCTTAGCCAGAGTCCAGGCATTTGGAAGTCAGGTTTATACGTCCTTTCCTCTTTCTGATGCACCTTGCTATTCACAGGTGTTTTGGAGGCAAAAAGTGCCTAAGCTGCTCAGCAGTAAAGCAAGGCCTCCTACATGCAAGCATGCAGCCAATCACAAAGGAATATCCAGTGTTGCCATTCAGTCTCTCACATGGGCCAATTCTGTCCTCAGTGCTGCACCACCAAAACCTCTAAACAGTCATTGCTGTTCATGGTGCATGAACTTTGGGGCAGGTGCACATCTTCCCCTGACTGAATGTTGTTGCTTCTGCTTTCTCTCTTTTTCTAATCTACGCCCAGCAGCAAGTGGAAACCCTTCTGCAAAATGTCCTTCCTCTGCAGGAGACCTGGACAGCTGCATGCCAGGTGCCTTTACAGGGACTTCAACAGAGTCATCGTGTGGTTGATTCCCACTTCTGCACAGCTAGGGGCTCTGTCAGCTCTGCCAAAGGGCTACTGAGGTGATCAAGGACTTAACTCGTCTGTCAGACAAGGACAGGCTGGGAGAGCTGGGG
>NW_009658944.1:0-908 GCF_000708025.1 Charadrius vociferus | reverse complement strand
TTTAATTACATGATCATATACTATTTTGCTGATGTCTCAATTCAATTGTTCAGTATTTCTTTTCATCATCCTTATTCTTTTTGTACCTTATTTCTCAACCTGCCATTCAGACACTTCAATGAACACAAAAGTATTAATTTTTTTTCTCTGAGAATGTGCGGTAATGTTATCTTATCCGAGTGCCTCACAAACATCAGTTAAGTCTTTCTTCCCAATCATTTTATGAGATTATGTGTGATCTTCCCCATTTGACAGATGAAGAATTTATAGAAACACAAAAGTAAAGAAGCATGAAGGTTAAAAAAAATTTAAAAATCCTCTTTATGCCACTGTTAAGATATCTAGGACAAGTTGCTAGCACTAATAAAGTTTAAAGCACTCAGAGCACATTGAAAGCATATTTAAATTGCAATTGTTAATTCTTTGTAAATCTGATCTGTGCCCCCTACACTCGGTAACCAGAAAACGAAGGAAGTATAATGCTAGCGTGAACATTTTGGCGTACTTTGAGATACGTTCTTTCATAGGAGCTTCCTTCAGTTTGGAGAGAGGATCTCTTAACTGATTGTATAGTGACAGTATATTCCAGAATTCTGCTTATATTTGTAGTATAGGACTTTATGATGCTTTTTCAGAAGGGTCTCTGAAGCGATCTTTAAGCTGTATTTGAAAGATTTTTCCATTACATTTCTGACTTACAGGGATTTATTTTACTTCCTATTTTACATGAAAACTAAGGACATGTAGTTTCCTGACAGCATTTTTCCTCCTGAATCACTGAATTTGTTAAAGGTTATTTTTTGTAAATATCCTCCTGTCTAATCCTTTTTTAAATTTCATTTCTCGTTATTTAAACATTAGTCTTACCTAGATATGTCTCCAAAATAAATATTTATCATTTATCATTT
>NW_009658943.1:0-907 GCF_000708025.1 Charadrius vociferus | reverse complement strand
TTTGCCACCCCTAAAAAATAGGAAAAGTGATGAGGATAAGGTAGTGTACTGAGAAGATCCACGACAAACAGGAGTGAACAGTGGGAGAGAAAATCTGCTATTGCTCAGCCTGATCTTCTCTCCGTACTGGGCAGAGCTCTCCATTGCCTTGAATCTACTGTTTGGGAATTATCTGAGCTGGGACTGTTGCAATAACTTGCATAATTTTTTACTGGAAAAATTGTTCCAGCAAAACTGTCCTTCTGCCTTTTACTACCAATTGACTGACTGTGGCACAGTTCTGTCAGTTGTACTTGCCAGGGTTAATCCAGAAGACATTGGTGGAGACTTTCAAGATGTGTAAGACAATTAGAAGCAACATTTTTAGTCTCCATTCATGATGACAGCTAACAGCAGTTGCAGTACCATGTGCTATTGTCAGAGGTAATCAGTGATATGAAACTGAGGGCACTCTATTTAAATTTGCACTAAGAAAGCCCAGCACAATTTCAGGGAAGCTTGAGTGCATCCTGGGAAGACAGAGAGACATGAAGCTGTGTATCAGTCAAACAAATAAAACCAAGATTGAAGTCCTAGCACTTTTCCAGGTTTATGTATTGTTCTTATTAACGTCTTAAGTAATGGAGACACTAATGATAATATGATTATGGAAGGAATGGAATTTGCTTGCAAATATATCTTCTCTGGTGCTCGGCTTGCTCTCTTCTAAGAATTGCTTGTGTCTCTGTCTCTTCTCTCTCCTGATGGGGCACACACATTTTCGTCACGCTTGGCCTTGTTACTGATCTTTACTATAAGCCTGCTTTCTTTCCTTTCCTATTTTCCTGCTTTACCCTTCTTGAGAAACTTGTTATCCATACAAAGACAAACAGGGCAGTGCTGTAAGTGTCATCAGTACAAAAAAAAA
>NW_009658942.1:0-907 GCF_000708025.1 Charadrius vociferus | reverse complement strand
TGTAGAAATTAATTCAGTGGAAATTGATTAAAGGTGGACATTGTTTGCCCATGAAAGTAATTGTCTATGATGCCTGGTGATGGGAAAGATGTGCACATATAGATGCGGAAGGCTGCACGTGAATCTTCTTTTGAGCTGGAAGGAGAAGAGCTCAGCTAGAAAGCATAGAAGAGAAATAAAACAAAGGTTACGTGGAAGGAAAGTGAGTTCATTAGCAGCATCCAGAAAGACAGAGAACTCAAGGCTAAAGGATTATGCCTGACTGAGCCAGCTCAGTAAAAAAACACTCCTGCTGGGTTGCAGATTTAGGTTTAATAGTAGGAAACCTTGATGTTTCTTGTAGTTAGTAGTAGTCTTGACTTTGGCCTTCATTCTTCCTCCAGTTTATGCAGGAAAGATAGGGCTGACCAGGGAGTAAGTCAAACGTATCTACTTGAGATTCACCCTGTTATAACCTGAGTGGGAATAGATTTTTACTTTATTTATTCTCCTGTTTGTATACCACTAGAAGATCAGTATCAGGGGAATCTCTCTGGCCAGATAGTTTTCCTGTTGAGTCTCGTCCTTGCTACACCCCAATGGGGGAATGAGAGCTCTGTCCTCTTCCATTCCATTTTCCCTGTTGAAAAAATGTGAAAAATGGAAGTAGGAGATGAGAGAGTCCAGGATTGCAGCCGAAACCAGGGATTACCCTTTGCAATTTGTCATCACACCCATGAGCTGTTGCAAATGGTTTTAGACTGATAGCCAAGTATTAGCAGGCACTGTTACAGAAGACTACTCAAGCAGTGTACAAGAAAACAGGCAAGCAAGGAAAGCTGATTGTAGAAAAGCACAGAGGGCAAAAAAACATGCAAGACCTAATGGCTGAAATTACAGACAGGGAGTAAGCCAACCCTGTTCTGAT
>NW_009658941.1:0-907 GCF_000708025.1 Charadrius vociferus | reverse complement strand
TTCCAGGGATGGGGCATCTACAACTACAAAGAGTACTATCTTTAACATCAATAAAAACAGATTTCGACAAACAATAAGCAGCTAAGATACAAAACAATAACAAAAGAAGAACCTCTGGAGAAAGCTATACCAAAATAAGCTCTCAGAATGAAGCATGTACCTGCTTTCAGTGATTTAACCAAAGCAGTCTTGCAAATGCAGTCACAGAGCTCTTAGAGGCAAAACCTTGTAACACAATTAACTTCACTAACAACCTCGTTAGAAGCAGTGAGGATTAAGCCTGACCAAGTACAGCAAACAGACGCACAGAGCTACATAATGTTTTAGACACCTACTGCAGCCTGACTGTTCCTGGTTTAATGGAACAGAATGTCTCAAAGCTCCTAATGAGATGATAATGCTTGCAAAATGAGATGTTCCGGTGACATCTGTTTGATGTCTCTGTGGAAAGTTTAGTTGACTTAGGCTGGTCACTTACATTTGGATAAACTGATAGTTTCTCTTGTTTACACAGTGTTAGAGCTGGTAACAACTTCAGTAGGATTTAGGAATAGGTGCAACCAAATGTGGCTGATTTACTCCTAATACCACCTGGAAAAGTATACGTTTAATACAATATAAATATATCAAACATATAAATGACTAGTTCTGTAGAACTGTGATTTGGATTTTTTTAATAAAAATATGAGCCTTACAGGGAAAGCAAAGTAAGCAGAAAGTACAAAGTAAAACCTGAAGCAATACTAAGATAAAATATAGAAAACAGGGAGGAGAGAAAAAATGCCCTCCACCTTCTGCAGCTAGAGCAAAAAGTCTGATTAATGTGTTGACTGCCTTTCTAAAAGGCTATTGTCAACTTCATTAACTGAATTACCGATGGTACTATGCAAGTTTTTTTGTTGGTTTG
>NW_009658940.1:0-907 GCF_000708025.1 Charadrius vociferus | reverse complement strand
TATTTTTTTTTAATGTCATCCACAGTCATCATGATAAGCTAATTATGATTATAAGAAGCTAATAATTTCTGGGATTATCTGTTTTAAGTTTTTAACATACCTCACTAACAGGGTTTTGAAGAAACAGGAAGGTTTTGAAGGTGGAAAAGTTATTTTTTTAAACAAGTAAATATCAGAGAATCTTTAAGGCATTAAATTTGAGATATCTATCGATTGAAAGGATAGCTTTGAAATGTAATTATAAGGCACTGAAAGAAAGTTGAAGAGTTACACACAAATCAAGTGTGCTTTTTCAAATCCCATTAAGAGTAGTTAATTTAAAGTTTAATTACATTTTTTGAAGATGGACCCTGTTGTTAACTAATGCTGTATAAGCACCTCATCTTGCTTCCATAAGCAATGCTAGGAAGCAACTTTTATTAAATTATACAAATGTTTTTTGTTTCATCATCTTTTCCAGTCTCAGAGACCTATACAGTGAGATCTGTACTGTAGCTGCTCAACAAATGGATTATTCAGTCAAATTCAGTCAATCAAAATGGTTTCCTGCGAATGTCCCCAGCTTTTAGCTTTTCACAGAAATTATGCTCTACATGGGCAATACAGAGGACAACTGTGCTGTAAGACAGTTACAGTAAAACGGGATTCAGAAAGTTATTTGACAAACCTCAAGAATTTACATAGCATATCCAACAATGTATGTAAGAATAGTTTCTGATAGCAACTGTAGAAAATCTTTTAGGAGTGCTTGTAACAGTATGTTATGTACATTATCAATTCTGGATCTGGAGGTACAACTCTCCCTCAACAACACGTGCTTTAAAAACACACCTACTATATCCAGTTTTACTTATTGCTGACAACTACCACCAGTAGTGTGGTATGCATGGTATACCATATATATATA
>NW_009658939.1:0-906 GCF_000708025.1 Charadrius vociferus | reverse complement strand
ATTCTATAATTCTGTGATTCTATGATTAAAATTGACAACAGCGAGACACTGCACTGAGACCCTTTCAGATGGTAATGATTCTACGCTTATGCTCTGATAGATACCTGTCTCACTCAAATACACATTGAAAGCACTTTAAAGCAGAAACTTCCACTAAGATTAGTATACTGAGCTTGACAGTTCCTAGTCCAAGTGCTTATAATGGCAGAGATGAAAGTCTTGAGTAGTTATTGTAGAAAAGCAAATGATAATTATCTGCCAGACATTTCCATGACATTTTAAAGAAAAAGTGAACATTCAGTGCTCTTTGCACCTCCTCTGTGATAATGCTCACCAGTGATTTCCATTTGCCTATGAATATATTCTGCTTGGAAAGTTCAGGTAATCCCGCCAAATACTGACACTTATGTGACAATAATAATGCCCTATAGAGAACTTGTTTCTTCATGAACTGCTGTCAGAATTTATTAGAATTAGTAGAACTTGATATGCAGTAAAAATGATGAAATAGTTCTTCCTTGTGTTCACTCTCTATCAAGCCTGTACTTAAAACTTTCTTTACTCCCCTATACTGCCAGGGAGGTACTATATATTGAAACTCCATTCAATAGGGATATTTTTCATTATTCTGATGCTGCAAATTGTGAAAACATATTATGGCTAACTCCCTCATTAAATAAATATTTATTCAGGTCCAGAAAACATTTTTATGATGAAGTTAGGCTACATTTAATGAAATAGCTCATGTTTCATAGCACTCTACCACAGGAAAATACAGTTCTCAGTTGATGTCTTAATTTACAATATGTTACTTTGCGTTGTGGCTCTGTTTAGTGAATAAGCAAAGAGCAACACTTTACTGAGACTGATCCATAAGACATTATAGAATCATAGAATTATAGAATG
>NW_009658938.1:0-907 GCF_000708025.1 Charadrius vociferus | reverse complement strand
GTGCTTCCAAAATAAATGTGGAAAAAGTGAAGACGTGACTTGTATCTACTTCAGGCGGGTTTCCAGGTGAGCGAACAGCTGAAGCGAAAAGCCAGTCTTGATCTTCCTCTGTAGTTCAGAGGTGTATCACAAGCTGTGAACATTGCGAGCAAATAGCTGTTAGCCTTGTTTCACCTCTTAGATAATCTATTTGTGCCCAGTTTTGTTCCCTGGAACTCCAAAAAAGCTTAGCCATTAATATGCAGGGACCTCATAGATCTTGTTGTGATGTCTTTTAAAGGCCCTGGCCTAAACTGCAGGTGGTGACATTTAATAAAGCGGAGTTATAATTGTAACCAGTAAGCAGGGAGGCATTGCCCTCCAGCTGATCCAATGCAGTCTGAGCGTTCCCGATGAGCACGGCGCCACCTCGGAGCGCAGAGACGGCTCCAACAGCATCCTGCGAAGGAGGACGGGGCATCTGTAAACAGGTTCACCCTTGGTCGTGATATACTGGTGGATGTGGATCCACGAGGAAGCTTCCCTGTCTTGACTCTTCTCTCTCTGTAAACAGCAAAGCGAAGGGTGTTAATGGTTAGAAGACATTCAGGAACTGGCTTATGTTTGACTGATTCATTAGATGATTAGTTAACAGCTCTGGAGAAGACAACATTGGCTGGCTGTGCTCTGATGACAGTTGTTGTGGTTGGTTGTATCTATTTCATGCACCGTTTTGTAGGTACTGGAGATGCTCAGGGCTCCAGTCTCTTGTTGCCTATTGCAGAGGTTGTCCATTGAAATGAAATTCAGGATTTTGCTTTTTGTTTGATTGCTTTCTTTAGGTAAAGCACAAAAGTATTTTCTAACTTGCTGTAGCTGAAGTGTGGTAGATGCTCTGCATGGTGAAATGGCTTCACCTTTCCAAAGG
>NW_009658937.1:0-906 GCF_000708025.1 Charadrius vociferus | reverse complement strand
ATTACCAAGGCATGAACTACACACAGAGTTACTATTCCTTGGTACTTTGCCAGTTCCTGTTTTTCTCCTTATGAAAATGGCAAACAACTGCCTGATTCCTTTTCTAATCTCACTAACAAAATTGCAAAAAAGAATTGATTTACATCGCTCAGTTTCCTGATCCAAAAGCAAGAGATTTTATACCATATTTTAGAGAATAGAATGATTCTTAGTCCCTCCAAGCTCCTGTGTAGCACTATAGCTAAGGTCACTGACAGACGGTCTTTTTGCTTCAGGCTACAACTAGTATATCATCTTTCATTAACAGAATCTCACATAATACCACTTCCTTTACCTCTGTCAGTTATATCGGGCAAATAACACTCCAACATATACTTTATATTAATTGATCACACAGAGGCTATACTGCACATGTGCAAAACCACACATTTTGTTGTTTAAATGAACGCTAATAAGGAGCGGGAACCATAGGACAGGATCCTGTCAGCAGATTAGGACCATGGGAGATACACCCCAATCTGCCAGTGTGTTTCTAAAGCACTGCAGTATCCAAGAACATTCATTCTACTATCAAGCCAAGGATGTGCTTTAGTACCTTGGTGGGTGGGGCGGCAATGTATTGCAGAATTAAGCCTTGTAAAAGACGGACATTTGTGTCCTAGGAGTTTGCTTAAAACCTGATGTACGAGCATTAGACGGTAGCTTGGGATCACTCCTGACTTAAGGTGTAATCAAATCAATGACCTGGAGGTGAAAGGCTCAATATCCTGTTACAAATCTCATTACGTGCTGGCTAAGCTGTCTAGTCCCTATCACTAGTCAATTTTGTTCTCTGCTCAAAAGGAGATAAAAGCATCATCTGTTCTCTGAGAAATGAGATTTCAAATTACAGCTGAGAAAAAAAAA
>NW_009658936.1:0-906 GCF_000708025.1 Charadrius vociferus | reverse complement strand
TTTTTTTTTCTGGTGCCAAAAAGCAAGCCAAGTTATTTTGTCCTGAATAATCTGTAGATTTAATCTCTCTTGAAGTGCCCAAGGGGTTCTCTGACAGAGTTTTGGAATCTGTGGTTCCACTTGGTGCTGTGTTTTACAGCTTCATAACAAAACTCTGAAGCTGATTTCTGCAATGGATAAAGTGGAGTTCAGTATATATTTGATCTTTTTTAATAAGTAGAAACCTTAACCATTCTGCAAACAAAGACTCAGCCCAGTGTGACTATACCTAAAAAAAATAAATTTCTTGGATTGTGGAAGTAGTGTATCTTGTATCTTCTTCACTTATTAAAACATAAGGCCTTAATTTCAGAGCTAAGAATAAGAAAGATGACAAAGAATAAGACTGAATTGGAAACTATGCAGCTTTTGCCTAACTCCAGTGAAAATAGTTATGGTTGAGTCATTTTGATGAAAGCATGTACAGCAAATGATCTAGAATTCAATAAATATGTGTATTTAAACATATGGAGGCAATGATTACCTGAGGAATACTTGAGAACAATATTTTAAGCTATATAACTTTTTCTTATTTAGCATGAAATGTATACTATTGTATAGATTTTCTTCCTCTTTCCCACAGTCTAATAAACATTGCGGCCAGAAACGGCTTATTCTCTAGCTTCCCATTGGAGACTGAGCATGGCATGTCTTTCTTCAATACCCAGCCATTCTCCAGAACTTCTGCCAGTAGTGGACGTTGACCTTCTCTTTCCTGCTGTGGGAAGACATCATTCAGTTCAGGAAATATCAGGGAGATGACACAGAGCTGGCTTAGCTCAGCAACAGTGACCCTACAAGACATGGCCTTGAAAATCTGACTGTGCTGTAAAATCAGGATATCTGTTTGAACATTTCCATTGCATG
>NW_009658935.1:0-906 GCF_000708025.1 Charadrius vociferus | reverse complement strand
TTTTTTTTTTTGTTTTTGTGAAAATACCAAGATATTTAATGTTTTGCACTGGAAACAAAAAGCTGTTTGTTTGTCTGCTACTGAGCTTCCTTAATTATTTAAGATATGAAATACTCATTATCTAGCTTCCAGCTAACTGCTTTTTCCATCACATTACACCATTGAAATGGTTACATAATATTAATAGACAATTTACATAACATTTCTGAAATACTAAAAAATGAGCATATTTTATAGTTGCCATCAGAGGTTTCAGTAGCTCTAATAAACAACAATAAAGGTAACCTGCTAAAATATACTTTTCAATAAAGTTTCTAGTTCCTGGTTGGTTTAACAAATTGTGGTAGCACAGATTGTGTGTTTGATATACACTTTGAGCAAATTACCACATGTAAAAAGCTGTCCATCATCTCTATTTGTAATGCTACCTGTAGATTTTGTTGCCTTTTGAGATGAGCCATTTAAGTACTGATTTTATATTCATAAAGATCTAACTGGAGTGTGTCAAGAAGCCCAAGAATGTCTGTTTAGATGACAAATAGGCTGATATTTGTAACTGATGATGTGTGAATGCAAGCTTGAGATTTGACACCAAACTCACCACTTGCAGTTATTCTTTCCATTGCAGTCATTTTCTCAGACCAAGTGAAGAAGGTATTGCACACATCACTGAAAGCAGACTAAATAAATAGAAATAATACCTGATGTTGGATGTATACAATTAGAAATGTCAGATTCTTGATTATCATTTTGTCATCAGCTGTCTATGAGCAGGATCCTCAAACGACCTGTTTCTGTAGATTTCCTTCAAGATCTCGGTCACCAGTTATCGACCTCTGCTTAGGATAAATTTGTGACATTGCTCTGTATTTATTCTCAGTAATTTGTGATTTGCAATTTTTTTTT
>NW_009658934.1:0-905 GCF_000708025.1 Charadrius vociferus | reverse complement strand
TGGCTTGCACCTTTAAAAGGTGCAACATAAACAAATGCTTTCCCTCAAAAAACCAAGCAAGATTGCTTTGTGTAAATACTAAATCCCTTAACAACCCTCTAGCAGTCTCAGGAGGCCCTTGAGGTGGGGATAAGTCATGCGAGAGTGAGTCAGGCTGAGAAAGGAGGGGACAGGCCCGCACTGCACCCTCAGGAAGGACAACATGGGGCACCCCAGTCATCACGTCTGGCAGCAGGGACTGGCAGGGGACTGCAACAGTCCCCAGATTTTAGCTTGACCTAAGGGCACCTGTGTCCCCCCCAATTTCTTGTTGCTCTGCACCTGCACAGAACCACCCCTTTGGCTTATACCACTGTCACCTTTGGCAAACGCTATTTTTCTCTATGCTTGGCAATAAGCATCTTCGTTGTTTCTTCTGTGCTTTCCTTCCTGTTATACTTGCCCCCTCTCGTCTCATGCATTTTCAAGCAGTACCTGCACTACACGGCTCCTCAGTCTACTCACCTCCAACGCAGAAGTCTGAGTCCAAAAGACTCCCAGCAACACCAGGATTGCAGCCTGTAAAAGGAATAAGCACTCTCACTCAACAGAAACACCAGGCAGTGCCACAAAAACAACCACCAGTTCATGAACTGAGGGAAGCAGCTGTAGCACCAGTTTGAAACATTACCCACTTAACAAGATGTATTAGTTGAAAACAATTACAACCCTTCCTTGTGAAATTCTTGCTATTTGCTGGTAACTGAAAAAGCAGGATGAGAACTTAACCCTTACAGGGGTTTGTAGTTTTCAAAAGTCACACTCCTTGATGCTGTGTTACTTCTTGATGTGTCTCTACAACTGCAATTATTAAATCACAACTAAATCCCCCTTCTGTACTGCAATCCAAGTTCTGCACTCTTTGC
>NW_009658933.1:0-903 GCF_000708025.1 Charadrius vociferus | reverse complement strand
AAAAAAAAAAACAACCAAAATTAAGAAAAAAGGTATTTCTGACTTGTTATTCAAAAGCTATGTTATGTTTCACAGATGTTTTTTCTCTTTGACTGGTAGTCTATTTATCCTTTCATACTTTCTTCTTGTGCCACAGGTACTCAAGAACAGAGAACAGTTTTAACGTCATCGGTACATGGTTCTCCGTCCCTGGACTTCACCTCCTGCCAACAACCTCCTGTATCGGTTACAGCACACTCCATGTCCTCAGGGGGGCTGATCCCCCACACAAGCTTTATTAACTCATTCTGGCATTTGTTCCCTTTTCCTACTTGTGTATCGGGATGTTTTTTATTATTAATTTTGTTTCATTTTCTAAAGCCCTCAAAAAATGTCAGTAGTTTATCTTGCCTGCAGCCTCTGCGAGGCCTGGGACTCGTGCTGCGCTTTGGTGCTCGTGTATCCTGTCTCTCTTCTTCCAATGGTATTTTAGCTCTTGATGCCAAACCACTTCTCTTACTTCACCTAAAGCCACGTTCAGCCTGCAGCCTTGCTGGTGCCCACGGCCCAGTGCCAGGTGCAGGAGCTGTCACCAACTCGCTCCCCATGGGAGGGGGAGAGGCAACGGCAGAGACTTCTCCATACTGAGTCATCTGAGTGCTGCTCTAGACTTGCCATCTCTGGATTGGCATGTTTTGT
Source organism: Charadrius vociferus (assembly GCF_000708025.1). Classification (NCBI taxonomy): domain Eukaryota; kingdom Metazoa; phylum Chordata; class Aves; order Charadriiformes; family Charadriidae; genus Charadrius; species Charadrius vociferus. The sequence goes on along the minus strand of NW_009658933.1, from coordinate 225 downwards.
GTCATCAGTGTTTTTTCTAGAATTACGCCGCCGAGGCTGAGACAGGATAATTTCATGGCCCAATGCCCACAGCCCTACCCGGTGCCATGGCCAGTACAGTCAGCTTTGAGATGCGATTTCCCTGTTCTCAAAGGGGTTATCAGTGACGCGCAGAGCCCAGCCCTTCAGCTTTCTAGCAGAACTAATGAAGACGGGCAAGGATTAACAACCTGAAGCCTGAAAAAA
>NW_009658932.1:0-905 GCF_000708025.1 Charadrius vociferus | reverse complement strand
AGGCAAATCAAAGGCAAAAAAATACTTTCCAGTAGCATAGGTTTTATCCAGATATTAGCTAATTAGGCTAAACTACTCTTCTCTATATATAATCAGTGCTGGAAGAAGGACCAAATTAGCAATTCATTCAATCAGCTGAATGTCTAAAAGAAGTGCCTATCTCTCGCTAACTGATTGAAAAGAACAGCAAACAGATGAGCACAGAAAAGATACTACGTTTTAGGCAGCTATCACCAAGTGAAATATATTCAACAACTTTAATGAGCACACTGTTAATGTTATTCCCCAAGTTACGGAGCTTTACATAATGTGATCAAATGTAATTGTACTACAATGAGTTTAAAGGCAGGTTCGGTCTGTCTCTGATGTTTAAAAGCTTCAGAGAAGTTTGATTTGGAGAGAGCACACCAACTGCTTCAATATGTTTACATTCTGACAAAAGAACGTAGTAATTACACAAGTTACCTGAGTAGTCATATCTTATCGGACCCATCCACCGCTTCTTTTCACTGTCTTTTAATATATCTCCATAAAAACCATAACCCAGCAATGATACATAGTACTTCAAAAATGTGTTGTTATGATGTACAGAAGAGACATCCAGAGGCTGACAGTCACCTATGAAGATCAGAAGTGCAAGGTTCTATTAAGGCTTATTTTGTTTGCAGCTGCAAACATGACAGTAACTTTAAAGTTACCAGTTTTTTAAAAGTGAAAAACAAATGTTGTATTTATGTCATAACATATATGTCATACATCCATATATATTTCTTATACATGCAGAAAGGGTAAAATAATTTTTAATAGTAATTGAATACTTAAAAAGCATAAGCACTAAGTGAGAAGAAAGGTTGGTATACTAAAAATATATAATGAAGAATTTACACTAATTTACCATGTAGCAA
>NW_009658931.1:0-905 GCF_000708025.1 Charadrius vociferus | reverse complement strand
TTTTTTTTTTTTTTCTTTCTGATAAACAAGAGGCTCCCTGCTCCAGAGCCATTACTTTTAGGACTGCATTGATGTGCTAATTTCTCATAAGTATAGATTTGGTGCTTATCTCTGTGAGGAATATATAGAATGATAACCTGGTTGTACTTCACCATATGTTCAGCCTCATGCAAAAGTCAAATCAACTGCCTTTTTCTAAATTACTTCCTCTCTTGATATATGGACCTTATTTATAGCCTCCCTTTGTGCAACCATAACACCATCACATAGGGCTTAGGTACTGAAAACCGTAGCAATTGCCTGAAAATTGATTTGATGTCTTTTGCCCATCCCTCCCTCAGGTCCCTCAAGACATTTTAATATGAGCCGTGACATTATGATGGATGAAATCTGGCATTTTACTGTAGCAATGCTACTCCCATGTGGAAAATAACAGCTTGTTCAAAGCCCATCTTCCAGCCAGATTTAGGATATACACTAAGCCACATCTTCAATCTCCCCCTTCTCTCTGCTCTTTCACAGTATCCTTTGCAAACAGCTTCATTTCGTACATCAACCTGTCTCAGTACTGGATTCTTCCTAATCCTCACCCCTCTGAAGCTAGCTTGAAGCACACAAACTAAAGTCACACCCTTGCCCTCCCAAAACTCTCCTGGACAAGCAACACATGCAACTAATTCTGTGACAATTATCTGAACAGAAAGGGAAACCAGCTAGTATGTGGAATTCACTGTAAATCATCTCTCAGAATATCAAGCTCCTGGTGAACTGTATAGTGATACCATGTTGCGTGCAGACACTCTGGCATGAAACTGTTCTGTCTTCCCTGTTGGATGACCTGAACTAGATACATGAAAGCTGACTGCAAATGAAGCAAATGTCCCCCTATACTCAGCACTGGTGAG
>NW_009658930.1:0-904 GCF_000708025.1 Charadrius vociferus | reverse complement strand
CATCAATCAGCACCCCCAGGTCCTTTTTCTCAGGGCTGCTCTTGACCGATTTTCCACTGAGCCTGTAATAATGGCACTTTGAGTTTTGTTTTTTACCTTTTCCTGTGTAATTCCTCTGGGTACATGTTGCTGTGGACACAGCATCATGGCCAATGTAGCTTTCAAAGTCAATAATGGCCCATCTTCCTTTGTGACCTATGTTTTCCTTATTGGTAATACTTCTACCAACCCTTGCATTTCAAAAACTACGAAAATGGCAAGCAAGTCTCAAGGACAATATGCTCTCTTTTATTGTCCTAGTATATCAGGATATTTGAAAAGGGAATCCCTTCACTTGCCTAAGGAATATTGAGTTATATTTGTTGCCAGTATGAATTGGAAAATAATCTCCGTTGTTAACTAATTTAATGAGATAAATGGAACTTTATTACCTAAGTCAAGCTAGGCTTAACAACTTGGCTATAAATAGTGAGCATTACAGTGAATCTGGCACACTTACACTCCATGACTTCACTAGAAATGATTAGAAGGTCATACTAAGTTAAAGCTCAACACTGGTGCCTCCTTCATTATTATACTCTTGCAAAACTTAACCTCACTTTGAAACCTATCAAAATGTCTCTGTTTACTCCTCATTCAGAAAGAGACATCCTGCCCATGATGATCTTAGTGTACTGGATGTCCTAATTGAGGACAAGTATATTTGCTGCAGGCAAAGGATAGTTTTTCCCTTGCAGAAGGCATAGGGGATCTGTTGAAGATTGGAGGAAGAGTGTGTAAGAACCACTTCCTCAGTTTAAAGAGGCGAAAACTTGCTGACACCCCAAATACCCCTGATCTGGGAGACCCATGTTTCTTCTTGAAGATATACGCTCATCCATCTCCTCAAGTGTCAGTCTTGGGG
>NW_009658929.1:0-904 GCF_000708025.1 Charadrius vociferus | reverse complement strand
AAAAAAAAAAAGCTGAAAATTAGTCAAATCATTTCAGATACCTTTTAGTTATTTCCACAGATCTGAAGATGATATCTCATAGATTTAAAAAGGCATTGCTCAGAAGACCCATGCACAAACTTTCTGGTGGAAATAGAAGCTCATCTGACAGCAGTTTTGCAAGACTCTTCCCCATCATCTTTTTATTACAGTAAGCATACCAATGCCATGCAAATATAGCAGCACTCTCCGCCCCAGACTGACCTTCTGGATGTTGATGGTCTATTTTTGCCTTGTCTTATTGGTCCATTTTGACAGCCTTTACTCAAACTGAGTAGTTCTTTTCTTCCTTTCAAAAGAACTCTTTGCAGAAGAACACTTCCAATGTGGTTAAACAGGCCTTAGAAGGACACATTTAACATTTAATATAACTAAGTATTATAAATCTTGAAAGGAAGTGAATTCCAGATGAAGGAATACAGAAATTTTCAAGGATATTATCATAAAATAACAACCTGGGAAGATTAAAGAGACCAGATGATTCTGATCTACATGACTGTTTAGAAGTGGGGTCGCTACCTATTTGTAGTAGACCATATCCACTGAAGGTCTGAAACAAAAGCTAAATAATTTCAATTAATACAAACTCAGTAAGGAAAATTGCAAGCATAGGTTTAAAAGCTGCATCTTAAATATTGTTCATGTGATGTTTTATGTCCAATGGTACAATGTTAGTGTTAAAACTTTAATGACTTGGCAGTGTTTGGTCTTCCCCTCAATCCTTCACTTATACCTGTCTCTTGTTGTTGAAATTATAAACTGCGCATTTTGTTAGGCCAACAGCCTGTCACATTATTGAAACTATTTATATTGTCTTGAAATGATTACCAGTGCAGTGGGTTGAATGAGGAAATTGCACCACAGG
>NW_009658928.1:0-904 GCF_000708025.1 Charadrius vociferus | reverse complement strand
GCCCCAGCAGGAAAACTGAAGTGTTAGTCACAAGAACTCAAGACCAATATTTTCAGACATCATTGAGAACAATGTAGAATAAAAGAGATCAGATGTATGGAAGTTATAAGTCAAAGGGGGATAAATAACACAAAATAAATAGAGTGAAAAGTAGCTACTAATGAAAAGATAAAAAGAGAAAATCAAATGGATAAAGGTAAATAGAAGAGGAATACAGGATGACAACGAACCAAACCTATCATCTTTGCTGAGGTCTGTTTAATTTGAAATGATCTTTGCCTTTTATATCTTCTAACTTCTGGTTCCTCCCATCAATTTCTACACAGTTTCTGAGCTGTCCAGGGTCATGTGAGACTAAGAAAAGTTATGGGGCATGTTGTTTTGGGGTTTTTGTTTGCTTATTTAATAATGAAGAAATAACTGTGTTATTAAATTTCCATTTTTTAAACCCTTGTTACAGAAGGTAGCTTTGCTCTATACAATATATAATAAAATTTTCACACAATATGTGAAAGGAAAATATATTGTTCTTTGACTTATGAATGCGACAAACTATACATGAACAGAATTTTAACTGAAATTAAAATTAAAAACCCCACCTTATTAACTAAATTTTCTCTTTTACAGAAAATAGAATTGAAAGGTCATACACATAAATAAATAATGATGACTAACTCATCCCACCAAAAATTAAGAACTAGTATATTTCTGCATGTCTTCATTCAGAATATTCAAATACAAGCTAAATACCCATTTTTCTGAATAACAGAAACACCATAAAGAGATTGCATAAATAAAAAGATTATATTTTACGTTAGTATTCAAATACAAAATGCAGAGAAATAGGAATGAAGTTATTCAAGTTGTAGTAATCATGTATCCAAAATCTTTCAGGTTTCTTTCT
>NW_009658927.1:0-904 GCF_000708025.1 Charadrius vociferus | reverse complement strand
GAGGAATGGGGAAAGAAAGGCTGACTCCTCTCTTTCTTGTGAGAGACAGAATTACAGACCTGTCAGTACTCAGAGCTGGATTTGTGGTGGTCCCTTCTCACCTGTCTATGACTACTAAAGACAATCAGAGCAAATATGCAAGGCTAGGGATCAGTCTGGGCTATAAGGCATGGCCATTCTCCTGGGTTTGACCTCTTTGTTCCATTTTGTAGGTGTGCTTTAAATTTTCGAGTGTGCACCCTTCAAAATAGCTGAGGTGCCTGTCAGGACGGTGTTACTCTGCTGTAATGCACTTGAGGTTTCAACAGCATGACCTGGACAAACTGTTCCTCAGAGAAGTGGATTCTCCTGTTGTTTATTTTGGAGCACATTTGGGATTGGGCTTTGGTCTTACTGAGCAAGCTCTCTGGCAGGCAGTGCGCACTGGTTTTACCTGCTCTGTCACCACCTACGGCTCCTTTACTTGGCAGCTGGCATGAGGTCTTCTGCAGGCTGGATGGCTGTGGGATGTTCATCAGACCAAGTGCTCTGGAGCTGATGCATTCAGCCAAGCAGAGCATCAGGGGAAGGTCAGGACGTGCTGTAGTATTTTCACAGTCGGCAGAGGTTTTTTTGGGATGATCTGGAAGGGCAGGAGCTCAATTTTATCCCTCAATGCCATGAATTGCTACTGTAGCTGCAGAAAATGAGCTTTGGATAAGGCCATCCACCACCTGAAGGCAAGGGATGGGAATACCTGACTAATACAGTTTATGAACCGTGGCTTTGCAGTGTTCAACAGCACTTGTGGTCTGGAGTTCATGTGGTTTTCTTTACCATTCATTTCAATGGGACTGGGGTCAGGGTCCTTGTACAGCTTTTTGGCTGAGTGGATGCCTGTTGGGACTTCAGGGTTCATAGAGAG
>NW_009658926.1:0-904 GCF_000708025.1 Charadrius vociferus | reverse complement strand
CGCCCCGTGCCAGCAAGCTTGGGAGTCACCAAATGTTGCTGTGCCAGGGAAAAGTTCCTGCCCTGCAAAGATGGGGTTGGGGGGTGTGTGTGTGTGGGGGGTCCATCCATTTTCACCCCTTTATTTGTTCGGTCTTATGCAGCACGCCTGCGTTTTCTCTGCAAAAGCTTGGGTTGCTCGCGCTGCCAACGCTGAGCTGCAGCAGAGGGGAGCCTCCTCAGTGGCTTTGGATGCTCAGGACCACATTGCCAGTCATATTGCAGAAAAGGGCCCATAACAGGAGACAGCTGGACCTGTTGTCAAGCCCCAGGACCCCTCTTGTCTGTGTGTCCTCCCAAATGGATGAAGGATGAAGGATGGAGGATGAAACTCCTTTGCTCGTCAGACTACTTCACCTCCTGAAACCCTTCTTCCCCCTCTACCCAGGGAAAGCAGCACCTAGGAGCTACCTGTTTGCAGGACCCTTCCTTTTGCAGACATAAGGCATACATATTACTTATATTACTAGGTTACTTATATTACTATATATTACTTAGGAGTGAGCAGAGAAACCGCGAGCACTAGCAGGAAGTGTGGTGGGCTGCTGGCAGCACACGTTGCCGGTGGTCCTCAAGAGAGCAATAGAAAAAGAATATAATCCTAATAAAAGCACCTAGAAAGGAGGAAGCCCCCAGCCGTGAGTGCTTGGGTGGGTCAGGAGTGGCACAGAGCACACCAAGGAGTGTTTCACCCTGATTTTGGCAAGTGTAGAGGTGCGTGCTAACCTACGTGTTAGCAATAGCATCCCCCAGGAGAGGGAGGATTTTGGCTGCGTGGTGTGAGGGTGCCCGGCAGCAGGGCGCTGGGCTCGAGGGCTGCACCCTGCATCGCTGCAGGCACAGCAGCGACCTCAAAAAGCTCAGGG
>NW_009658925.1:0-903 GCF_000708025.1 Charadrius vociferus | reverse complement strand
AGTGGGATGAGGAGGAAAGCGCTGTAGTTTGTAGAATTGCAGCATAGACTACCTTATTTCAGGTCTGCACGTTAATTCTAGCTGTTTTACTAGAATGAAAATCACTTGGAGATACAAGAGAAATTGCCTGCTTTGGTGTATGCAGGCTTTGTGCAGATTCCCTGTTCGTGTCTGTATTTGAAGGTATTACCATAGCAGTCTCTCCTGGAAGAAAAAAAAATTGAAAGTACTAAATTAAATGGATAAAAAGCAGGGGGAAAAAAATCTCTTATTCCTTATAACAGAAATGGACAGCTCATATTATCACAAGCATTCTGACTTCTTCTACCTGCTGTGTATGCGAAATGCGTATAGTATGTCCTGTATCTTCACATAAATACACATCTTATCAATTAGAGGGGTTACCTGAGTTGGTGACAAAGAAGGCATAAAGGACCCAACGTCCCTCATTTCTTCTGGAGTGCCAGTGACTGAAAAAGGGCACCTTTAAGTCTAACTCTCCCATGTCTTGTGGGAATATTATTGTTAATTAATAAATTATTTTTAAATCTACCAACTTTAGAAAAGAACAAGACATTTCAGGATTTCCATGTACTGATTTTTTTTTTTATGGCTGAAGCAAAGTTCTCGAGATTCAGCTCTTTGTGCTGTCATTTTTTTCTGCATATCAAATGCTGAATGCATACAGAGACAGTATGAAAGAAGAGATACCCTATAGGTGGTAAGCTTGTCATTCCTTTTTTAAAAGAAATAAAAAGTGAAAGAGATTTCTAGCTTTAAACAGTTCGTCCTGGAGCATTCAGTGAGAAACTAGTTTGATCCAGAGGGGAAAAATACTGCAGATCTGACTAGGCTACAACCTCAAGGACTCCTGTGAGCTACAGCTTAACTTTCAGTTCTTTT
>NW_009658924.1:0-903 GCF_000708025.1 Charadrius vociferus | reverse complement strand
ACAAACGTATTTACTTTATCTGAGTCCTGTGATGACACCGCTGACCGAAATACTGGAACTAGGAACAGGGATTTCTAGAAATGCAAGCTGCCATTGCTTGTCCATTGATAATATCTAACACAGCTGCCCTCCATTCACCAATCCTCCCCCTTTCTGTGTCCCTGGACCTGCCAGCATTCTGCTGCAGCATCTTGGCATTTAGATGAGAGACTTGTTTGCACCTGGAGAGGTATCCCCAGAGTGTATTTTTTGAAAGACCCTGAAAAAAACCTTGCGGTGGGTCTGGGGTGTGTCCAGCAGCACTGAGCAGTAGAGGGTATTTCCATTTCACGTAGGGATTCGTCATCTTAAAGAAAGGAAGGAGAAGTGGGAGGAGGAGTTGTTCCAATTTCAACCTGATTTCAGCCAGGATTCTGTTCAGCCTTCACAGTTCTCACTGAAAGGCGTGAAGGGCTGTTCCGAAGCAGTGTGTCTGCGGGATGACCTCTGAGTTGTGCATCACAAACACCCCTTTTGCCTTCCTTGGAGATCAGTTTGCTCCACGAGCTGCCCCGCTGGCACGCACCCTGGAGCTCTGGGAACCTCTAGAAGGGGCCCCTGAGAGGCAGAAAGGAGAATGGGAGGGACTTGGGTGAGGTCTGTTCACTAGATGTCTGCCAGCAAGAACTCAGGAACAGAGGAACCACAGGAACCGAGACCCACGACTTTTGCCACGAGATCTGGCAGTAGCCTGGAAAGAGGTCAGTAATGTCCTCTTGTTGATTTAAGCAAGTAGCATAAAGTCTCAGAGAGAACTTTTCCTTCAAAAACATTGTTTTAAAATACCTGATGACAGCCTGTCTCTATGCCAATGGTATGTCTTGGACAAAGAAATTTTAAATCCACAGGGAGATCAATTTATAC
>NW_009658923.1:0-903 GCF_000708025.1 Charadrius vociferus | reverse complement strand
TTTTTTTTTTCAATAGTGACAGCTGTGATGAAAAAACCTAGTGGATTTCAGGTTCAGTAAAAGCAGTTCTAATATATCAAGATTAACAGGAGATCTGAATTATCCTGGATATCACTGCAAAAGTATTTAGAGATTGTTTTACAATCGCTCTTGCATATCTGGCTTGGACTAGCCTGTCTTAAACATTCCTCATCACCATGATTCTTCGGGTGTTGATCACTACTAAAATCTAGTGAGCTTTTGCTAAGTGGTTATCATGACAGTAAAAACTTGGAGTGTTGAAACTATACAGCAGTCACCTACTATACACAGTCAATAAAACTTCATGAGCTACAGACTGAGCTGTAGCTGCATGATGCCATATTCCTTAGTGTTATTGTTACAGGGCAGAGATTAACTGCCGTACCATTAACATTGTAAATGAAGAAGTCCTATATGAGACTGAAGAAGTCATGTATGAGACCATTAAAGCAAGCTAAATATTAAATACACATTTCACTGCTACTTTTAAATTTTCTGTCTCTGTTTTGAGGTAGCAGTGAAAATTAAGCCATTTCCTCTGGGATATGCTGCTGATTGTTTATGACAACTGATGTTTCTGCCTAATACAGATCTATAAGCTGTGTTAAAAATAAGACAAACCCCAACACCTGCATTTTTCAAGCTGTTAGACAGAGATAGGCATTGGCTTAGCTGCTTGTCCACATATCAATGGCAAGATTTATGACTCTTCTGTCTGCTTATCCGAAAGCATGCAGTGCATTCCTCAATTTGATTATTAATAAGGCCATCCTGAATACAAGGTACAACAGCAGTAAAGAACAGCCTGCTTGGGAGGGAACAACATGACTCAGTATGCTCTAACAGCTTCTGGAAACCACTATCCCTTTACATCTGAGTATA
>NW_009658922.1:0-903 GCF_000708025.1 Charadrius vociferus | reverse complement strand
TAAAATAAAATAAAATAAGATAAAATACAAACAAAACAAAAACCTGCTGTGAGAAGCATGGGTTGTATGTGTGTACGTGTATGTGCACAGGTGTGGCTGGGTGGCTCCAGAAGAAGCTGATCCCTGAGGCTTCCCTTCCCCAACATATTTTACCCTCATTTCCACACAATCAAGTGCTGGTATTTTCAAGGGAATATAGGTTAGCTGACATGTGAATTATACATTTAAAAAGCCAGCAGTCATCTGATTTGTTTTTTGAAGACCAAAGCATACAGAGTTATTTCTTGCGCAGTTTAGGTGATTGTGAGCAAAAGGGAAACTTATTAAATTTTTCAGACTGCTGACATTTTGTGCAAATGAGACAGTTGTCTTCACATTCCTACAAAGCTGGAAAGGCAAAATTACGTGAATACTCAGGTAGGAGTATGGAGTCCAACAGACTTGACTGGAGTACTAGAGCGTACGTCACTGCCTCGCCAATAGATTACTGTAATTCTCAGTTTCCAACTTTGAGATGCAAAGGAAGAGGAAACAACTGGTTTCCCATGTAACATATTTTGCTGATTTCATCCAATTTCATAATTATCAGCAATAGCACTTTTTCTTCCAAGTGATTTATAAATACTGACTAATTTGTTCTCACAATTGTCACAACAATCTGGATTTTACTCTTGCAGACTAAAAAAATATCACTGAAGACGAGGAAACAGAGTCAGTAAGATATTAATCAAAGGGTTCATTTCCTCTGTGAAGTCAGCCTCAAAATGGCATTAGATCTCATCTGGGCAGTCCGTATTTCCAGTGTAGGTCTAGTCACTAGGCACTTGTTCACTTGTGCATTTTCTGTGAAGCTGGTTTCTCTGGAACCTTATTGCCAGAGGAGAGGAAGTTAAAAGAAAAAAA
>NW_009658921.1:0-903 GCF_000708025.1 Charadrius vociferus | reverse complement strand
TGAAAGATCAAAGTTAGCTGACACATAGTAACTACAGTGAAGAAATATATGTTGGAGAAGAGTTTATTTTCTGACTTAATTCAGTTAATCGAAGGAAGATGATAAAACAACTTCATGAAAATTGATATTTCAAGACTATGTAGTGAATTTACGATTTATTGGTTCGGCTGTAATTTTCCCATTTGATGTTAAATTTAATGTATTTTTAAAATTTTCTATACATAAACAGGATTTACTATTTGTTTAATTTTGGAATATCTTAATATAGTTGTTTATATTGCAGACATGCATGGAAGTCCTGTTCTGTTAAGTGCAATACACAAACTTTTCCTGTGCTGCGGAGTTTATAATTCAATATAAATGGGTATTAAAGGGTGACTTCATCAAATTAAATATATACTGTTTAGTTTAAATATTATGTCAGATACCGCCACCTGCTTGTTAGCTTATCCATCGTTAACATATTTCAAATAATTTAAGATCTTTTTCTGTATAGTTCAGGAAATCTGAGTTCTTAAGAACTGCTTGAGGGTGAATAAAAGGGTGAAGAGATGTTTTGTGGTAGCAGCTGAATTTTTGGGCGCAACGTTCTTTTTTGGGTGACTCTTAATAGCATGTAGGGGTATTTGGACCAAATAGAATAAACATAAAATATCTGCTAAAATTGTCACAGACGAGTGAATGAAATTAATTGCTTCCGATCACTATCAACAGATTCTAGGTGTATTTTTTTTATTTGCAGTATGTACATAGAAATTTTTTTTCTTCCTTTAAATCTGACATTTTGCAACCGGATTTCATCCATTTTACCTCAAAATTTTCATGTGGCCCCTTTAAAGTGCATAGCTATCATAATAGAGGGAACATTGTCCTCACAATATAATTGTGTTCAGGAAGGTGGAG
>NW_009658920.1:0-903 GCF_000708025.1 Charadrius vociferus | reverse complement strand
ATGTTAGTCCCAGTACTGTATTTCCATAACTACTGCATCCTCATCACAATTCTCCAATTTTGTCAAGTACTCACTCTGCTGATATTTTGTCAGTAAAGTTTAATTAAACAAAAAGAACGCGTGCAATATGAATCTGAAATTGCAATGATGAACTGGTGTACATGGCTAAGTACAACAGTGTTACCAAAACCTAAATCAGAGACATTTAGAATCCAAGTGGATTCTATGAACAAAGTGGTTTAAATTAATTATATACAACAACCCCTTCTACGCGAATGTGCAATAACAACTTCAGAAGAATGATGCCATAGGTCCTGAACATCACAGCTACAGCTTTACTAGTAAACAATATAGGCCAGATTGCTTATGCTGCTTAATTGCCTGCACTTTTGCTAGCACATTTTTTGCCCGCTCACCCCGGGATCCCAGAGAGCAAGCGCACGGGCACTCAGAGACCCCAGGATCCATCCCCGACAGACAGTCTGGTCACTGCCACTCCGTTTTGGAAAGGAAGCAAGCTCAGGTGTGCAGAAGGGAGCCATGCCATTTGGCCTCAGAGATGGAGAACAGCCACTGGCCTATTTTATTTAATTGTAAAGGCATGGTCTCTGGTGCCTCTAAGAAGGTGCACAACACTTACTGCCTCGTTCAGCAAACCCTCATTAAGCATCCTATTGCTCAACCATGCATAGCTATCAAGATCCTCACAGCATGCTCACACTGCTGAGCACAACGCACCTTTCCCCGTATGCTGCAACAGACCCCCACTCACAAGAAGAATAAATGCTCAAGAGCGAACATGGGTGCACTGCTCTCCTGTGCTTCTTTCCATCAAAAAGACACAGTAGCCTAGTTGGTTTCTAAAAACTTAGCTGGTTTCCGAAAAAAAAAAAAGGGGGGGGG
>NW_009658919.1:0-902 GCF_000708025.1 Charadrius vociferus | reverse complement strand
TGCAGACTGGTGCAACTAAGGCGGCAACCAGTTCTCCTGGAATAGGGGGTCCTAAGGACAACACAGTCTTTCACACAGCTGCAAAATCTGGGTGGAGAATGTCTGAACTTTTATGAAACGTAGCATTATTACATCTTTTGGATTAATTTGGCATTTCAATCATTCTGATATTTCCAGTAACTCAAAATACCACCTGCCCCTTGCTCAGTTAGATGGGGAGTGTTGGTACAATATCACAAGTAGGCAAAGGCCACATGTGTGATTTTGTTTATTGGCTCCATGATAAACATCAGCAAGACTTATTCCTGAAACTATTTCTGTGCACTTTTTCTAAGAGATACTAACTGTTGCCCTTTCCCTCTAGATTAATTCTGCTACTATCCATGAGGATGACTATGAAGTCACTATTACATTGAATTACGCTCTTGCTATTAAGAAGGTCAGTTCGGGGATGAGGCCCGTTGTTAGGCAGCTGTTCTAAAGCTGTCACTAAGCCAGTCAGTGCAATGTTGATATATTTTAAATTCAGGTTTAAACAAGAAATTCTTTTGTTCAGAGGGTGTTAACTCATCACTTCAGAGAAAGGAATCTTTTTCTTTTTCTGTTGGAGCTAGCTGAACAGGTATTTTTATCTGGTTAAGCCATACTTCATGGTTATGTTGCTATCATCTTGCATTTCTATAGTTTGCTATTAATATTAACATTCTTCTTTCAGCTGATGTTGTTTGATCATTCTAGCACCCCTTAGCTCTTGACCTTAGAGACTCCTTTTCTTCAGTCTGCATATTGTGCTCTTAAGAAACAAGCTGAGTAATTTTCAATAGTTTGGAGATAACATTTGCCAGAGCTCCTGTTAACTGTATTCAAACACTCAAATGGAGGTTGGACTAGATGATCTCCAG
>NW_009658918.1:0-903 GCF_000708025.1 Charadrius vociferus | reverse complement strand
TTTTTTTTTAATAACAAAAATAAGAGTCATACTCAGAAACACGATATACAGAAAGACAAAGATAAAGAATTTGTAAATATAGTGCTAGTTTTACACCAGTGATATCCTTTGATTCTGGCCGAGTCAAATTAATGTAAAAGTGAACTTGATGAAGACATGAAACCTCTAATCATTCAAACAACCAATTGCCGTCCCACCTACAAAACCTCTGCTCCACAAAACCAAACGAAACTTTACCTAGACAAACATGGTCATAGCCCTTGTGATCTGTGTCTTTCCTGGTACTGCCAACAAATTGCCATGAATTTTCTGACATATGACTACTTCATAATTCAACACAGAATACAAGACACAACATGTTAAAAGAATTAGCTGAGCAGACAGTATTTCATAAAGGTGCACTCACATGAGTAGGAAGTGATATAAAAATTATCACTGGACCGACACAGTTAACATATGTAATGTCAAATTTTCATGCTTAGAATATGTCTGATGTAGTAAGAACATGCCTAAAGAATGAAAGACCAGCAACATTCTGTGTATCTCATACACCTTGGCAACTGGCCACAGCAGCTCAGAGCAGAGGGTAAATAGAAGCTGTTTAAGACTCCTTTCCCATGGAGATTTAGAGGGGCCAAAGAGAGATGCCCAGGTGAGAAAGCCTTGTCAGTCATTCATCTGCATTCTCTTTTCTCCGTAAGGGTAGTTTAAAGTATGAGGGGAATAAAGAGCAAGAAATATAACCGGAGCTCTTTCTAGTTGGGATATTTGGGATTTTCATATGCTGTACTGTAATCTCTTTTGTTCTTTTATTTTTACTAAACTGACTTTTTCATACATACAAGAATCATAACTGAAAAAATCCTGTACCAACACAATGAAATGCTTGAGTATGGGTCACCA
>NW_009658917.1:0-901 GCF_000708025.1 Charadrius vociferus | reverse complement strand
CATCATTTTCATCTTGGTTGTGCTGGACTGACAAGCCTGGCTGTTCTCTTCAGAGCAATTATGGACTAGAAGGAGCACTACAGGTATTTGCTCATTGCCCACCAGCCTGACCTTAACAGCAGCATTCTACTAAGAAGCAGAAAGCAAGGTCTGTATCCAGCATCTCTTTATTCCTTGACCTATCCCCTCGCACTGCAAACAAGAGTGCCAAGTAATGTCAGGTGTAAAGGAGATCGTTGTGATCTGGGCACTAAGCATGGGCTTCTCAAAAACAGGCAATGAGATGTGGTTGAACTTTACTCCAGATGAAGTCAGGGATGAACACACTTGCTTCCCTGGGACAAGAGTCAGACAAATATTCATACGTTTGAAAATCCCACCTGCGTTCATTAAGAGTTATGCCAAGTTCACTGACTCATTTCAAAACAAACTGAAGAGCCTTTGGACAAAAATAATTTTTGATCTGTGCAACAAACGATCAAGTGTTCAAAAACTTTCCATTTTCTTCACATAAAGATTGCACTATTTCAATTTTCTATTTAACTTCCAGTTACTCTAACCGAGTTCATTGGGGAACAGCACACCCCTGACACTGACCTTCACCAAAACTCCCACGATCAACCAAATCGCTCCATTAACTGCAGGACCTCATACATCTGTATGGCACTTAAGCATCCACCCACACACCAGAAAACCAACATTAGTCATAGCCTTGACACCTTCTAAATCCCTCAAAGATCATCTGCAAATGATGACTTACAGTAGCAGTATCTCGGAGTTCTTAGATTTAAGGGATTCTTAAGAATCAGACTCTTCCAGCCCACAGCAAAAAGTTCTTGTGCAGTGAAGTACCACACCAGGGCTGAAAAAGCAAAGCACTAATTAGCTCTAATTGAGTTAG
>NW_009658916.1:0-903 GCF_000708025.1 Charadrius vociferus | reverse complement strand
TTTTTTTTTTCTTTTGATTGGAATAAAAGTAGCTTTTTTTAGTTTGTGTTTCCATATAACAATATATCCGGTACTTCAGTGAAAGCAGTCCAGGAGAAAGTCAAGTCACATCACAGCAGCCCTCTACAGAGACTATATGTGACAGAGAACTACAAATGGAAAAATCCACATAAATACGTAATACTTTCCTTAAGCAGTCATTTTTGAATTCTTGTTATGTCTGATTCTAGTTAAACATGAATACAGACAGTTTGTGTTCTTCTCAACCTGCAATTAAGAGACCCAATTAACAAATTTGAAACTGCACAAAGGTATATTATTTTGTCAAATGTTCACAAAGCCAATTTCTTCATAAATTAAAATGGTTAAAGTAGCATTACCTGCTTTGTCATAAAGATGGCGCAGTGGGTTCTTCCTGGACCTAATTACCCTTTGATAAATAATTATCTGTTCTCCCATTTCTATAATTTAGACAATTTGTTATATAAAAAAGAATAGGTCTGATTCTCAATTGCATGAAGATATACTTAATTCCCTCACCTCCTTGAAATGTAATGGAGACATTAAAGAGAAAAAGACATGCTAAGAATGACCCTGTGGCTTGCAGATGATTATAGAGGTAAAGCTTTCACACCAGACTCACTCTGCCTGCCCTGGGAGCGGTATGGGTTCTGGTCAAAGCTCAGTGTTAAAAATCTACAGACCAGGAACATAAAAAGTGGAGAAAATACAGTAAGATTTAGTCTCATATAACTTTAAGCAGGAGCTGAGCAAGCTCCTAACCAGCATCACAAAACTCTGCTTAAAACTCTTCTACTTCCCTGCTACTTTGAGCATCTCCCAATACAACAGGAGCCAAAACCTGACCTTTCAAGTGAAGACATTTATGCATGGGCTGATGCA
>NW_009658915.1:0-902 GCF_000708025.1 Charadrius vociferus | reverse complement strand
TTTTCCAGTTTCTCAAGCAGTTAGGTATACATCCTGACTGGCAATTTGTAGATGTTTATGGTATGGAACCAGAACTGCTTAGCATGGTGCCAAGACCTGTCTGTGCAGTGCTACTTCTCTTTCCAATAACAGAAAAGGTAAATGTTTATTTAATAATGAGCTAATCACTCTTCTTGTAAATGAAATGGGAATGAAGAGTGTGTGTCTTGCACTTTGGTGTCATAATATAATTAAGATGAAACTCAAACCTTATTCAGGAGACTCTTCAATTAAAAACAACAACAAAATGCTTCCTTCAGAACCTTCTTTTGATAACCTTACATTTGTACTTCCAATTTCTTTTCAAGTTGGAGTGGGAAAAGCTAATGTAGAAGCACACCTCACATTTTTCTATTACAGACAATTTAAGCCCTTTCTTTTTCCTAAAATATGCACTGTGAAATCGCTCAGTTCTGCTACTTTTAGCAGAAAGGTACAATAGCATAAGCAAAATAAGAGGTAGGGTGTGGGACTGTATCAAATGCAACTGCTTTTTGAGTTTTTGTACTGGTGCACTGACCAAACTTCAATCCACTATTAGTTCAGTCATCACTATCAATGTGGCTTTCACTTCTTGGGCAGATGGGGCATATTTCTAAGATGAGAGAGTATTCCCTCCCTTCTTCATCTATGTTAGGCTTTGAAATACTTGATTTGGTTAAATCTTCAAGTCTGTTTATTTTCTGTCATTGTATGCTTCTACATAGAGGAAACATCCATCTTGCATATATCTTTTGAGTGTTACATAGGTTGAAGCAAGTGATACGTATTGATCTTTCAATATATAAAAATCTTCATGATTGTGATAAGGTTAGCTAAAAAGTTTGAGGTAAATCTGCCCAAACTTCTTTTTAATGGGTCTC
>NW_009658914.1:0-901 GCF_000708025.1 Charadrius vociferus | reverse complement strand
CTTGACGAATGTCCTGAGGACGAAAATAGGAAGAAAATACACACAGGCGCAACTTAAAACTGGTGCTAATTTTTCTGATGCTGGCAAGCTGCAGTCAGATCAACCACCCTCATCATCTGCTGCCAGCCTAACGATATGGCATATTTTAAACCCTACACTCCAAAGCCTTTTTCTGTCTAAAAGGTACGTTGTCTTCACCTCATGTCACTAAACAAAATAATTTTACTTTCAATTGTTTTTTTCATGAGAAAGTATTCTTTGTTGTGCCACAGCTGTCGTCTTCATGAGCTATATTCTCATGTCATCTGACATGATGGAATTCCCTTGTACCTGCTTCCTTTTGATAATCATTGAGAGAGATGGTGCCAGGTACACTGTGGTGGGTTTTCTGATCAGATGGCTTCTAGATGGTCCTGTACTAACAAGACCACTTAATTCTCATTCAGCCATTGATCTCTCAAAATGTTTGGATTTTTTCATTCTTGTGAAAAGAACAGTACGCTTGCATTTAACTGCCCTCTTTTCTCAGAGAAGGTATCAGGGTGTATTTTCACTGTTACTGTTTCAGAGTACTCATGAAAATATGAGAACTGTCATAAAGGGTCGGAAGAAAAGCATATCAAGTCCAGTATCTTTGTCCCACTGCATGCAATGATCAATTGGAGATACCCAGGGAAGAGTATGGCTAGAAGGAATGCTTTTTTCCACCGAGTTTTATCTCGGAGTTCCTGATGTTTAGGGACTTCCTTTATTGGAGGTTACATCCAAACTACAGTATTCTTCTGTATCAGATGTTTCCTCTAAATCATGTCCTCATTGCTTATCACCTGTGTGCCTCTGCAACATCTTGTCTGTAAGGTAGTCTCCTGATTAAAAGCAAATTTACATCTTGGTGCAGGAG
>NW_009658913.1:0-900 GCF_000708025.1 Charadrius vociferus | reverse complement strand
TTTTTTTTTCTTGTTTGGTTCATGTTTTTCTTTTAATGATCTGTTACAACTAATAGTCCCAATCTATATTGTTTTACAAGTTTTATTGTCATTAAAGTATCAGGCAGTTCACTGAGCCATGTAACCAGCTGTGCTGTTGGAGGGAAGGGCTAAGATGTGGTCAGATGTTTCATCTGCATTAGCTAGCATGGAAGAATTTTATGGAACCATGTTGCCTCTTGTAGCAGTGATGGGAGAAACCAAATTGGAATGTAAGAACAGACTCTCTCCCTCTCCTTTTCCAAATAAATAATATGGAAGCATTCAGTTAATCGTAGTTTCTGAAGCAGGTTTAATGAAGTTAACATAACTGAACTGCAGTAACTTCATCCAACTGTGGAGCATTTTTCAACTCAATGTATAGTGTATAGTATGCTGTTAATTGACCGTTTGCTGTGCTTTTTCATAGTTTCATAATGGAAATTATCCAGCTGTATTTAGGAATTGTATAAATAACTGCTTTACTTGTGGATCTTCCTAGAATCATCAGCATTACACTACATCTTCTAGCAGCCTAATATCAGTTACATATGATAGTTGAAGAAAAACTATTCTTGTGCACAAGATTTGCTTTCTAGACTGTAGTGAAGACTTACTGTCAAATACTTAGCAAGCAAGCTCCAAAATATTGAAAGAACCTTTTTTTAAACTGTTATTTTTAAATAATAGCATGCTATTATCTTTAAGCCCTAATATCTGATTCGCACCTGAGAAAAACTTAGTGCAATATGCAAACTATACAATGTATGTCCATGTACATATGTTAGCAGGTGATTATTATTCTACATTATTGCTTTGCTTAAATTCTACTCAAGATTTGTACCAGATCTGCTTTTTTGGTGAAGATTTTTTTTTTTTTAA
>NW_009658912.1:0-901 GCF_000708025.1 Charadrius vociferus | reverse complement strand
AGAAAGCAAAAAGCTCATACTCTTCCTTTAACCAAGATGAGGCAAAGGCAGACTTTTTAAAATGGCAACGAAGACTTAAGCTTTATTATTGAATAGTCTGAAAAGCTTGAACCCAAACTTGTCTAGTTTTCACACGCAACCCATTCACAGGTCCCGACCACTGTTAAATCTTACCTTTGCTAGTGGCGTGTACACTTCCTTTCACATGCTCTTCTAATGCATCTAGATCTACTTACGTGTCTTAAACCATTTTACTCCAAGACTGCAGAGCTTCAGAGTTGGAAATTGGCCTGTATGTCACTAAGCTTTACAGTTCAAACCATGTCAACTTCTAAAACAGGAAACTACGACTTACAGAACTATGGAAAAAACCCATTAGTATGGAAACATTCAATATACACATCCTCTGCACGAGGCCTGTTCTGCTCAATCCTTCTTCGTACTGCATTTACACTGCCTTTGCATTAGAAATAGTTGAAAACCTTTTGGCCAGGACTGCGTATGCACGAGCAATGTTATGCGGAATCTTTTAGCAAGAGAGACCTTGATTAACCACTAGTAAAATTTTACCGATTGCTATGGTAAGCTTGCACGCTTCTAAATACCTATTTACTTGGAAAACTTTGTACGTGCAGAATTTGGCTTGTTTCTTAGGACTGTGCCATGACTTGAAAACTTCTTTGGAACTGTTGGAACAGAAGGCTGTTCCAATTGGCTGTACCAATTAAATCTGCGTACATTAAACTGGAGCAAGTCTTAACTGCAAGCAGTTTTTCTAACAGCACAACTGTACTGAATTTAAAGGAAAGTAATGAGTGTCACCTAGGGATTTTTGATGATGTTTAATTCTTTAGATGTGCATTAAGACCATATTTACATATTTTTACATAAATTAAAAAAA
>NW_009658911.1:0-900 GCF_000708025.1 Charadrius vociferus | reverse complement strand
TGCATGATTCCTAGGTACAGGAAGGTACCTGGGAATGCAGGTACATGGGAATCTCACCTATCTGGCACACAGCTTTGGAAAACAGGAAAAATGAAGCCAGCAAATGTCTTCTGAAGTAGTGAGAGGCTCATGCCAGAGGCTGTTTGGTCAGTGTCTGAAACACAGCTGACTATGCGCTCTTATTCAAAACTACTAGGCATATCTGAGATTGTTATTGCTGCAAAAACATAAAGTACGGGCAGCTTGTTTCATATTTTTTACATGCTATGCATATTTTCTCCTCCTAGCAGTGATTCATTGGCCCAGATTTTGGTCAAAATACTAGTGAGAAAAAAAATCAAGAATAATCCTACTCAAGGGAGAGGAGTTACATTAAGGGCACATTAAAAGAAAGTTTAGCACTTACTTATCTATGAGTGATCACAAATTTACAGCTCTACTCCTTTCTTTCTTTCTTTCTACATGTCTCTTACCACTGAGTAGCTCAGACTTCTATAATCCTGAAGAAGAGATGAAAAACTGGAAGAACAGCTGTCAGTAGAAAATGATACGGTGGAATCAAATGAAGCCTATGGACAAGGAATCACCACAATACCATGTTACAAACTTAAAAAGTGAAAGGGAAACTAAACCTGGCCTCACCTTCCTCTCACAATAGTACATGAGAAGCATGTCCCTCTTTAAGAACACTGTGAGGTGAGCATGCACAGACTGCAATTGCAAGTGCCCCTTATTTGTACCATGAGCAGAGATAGAGAATGTAGATTAGGTTTTTGATGTTGTTGAACATCTTAGCCCAAATCAAAAACAACCTTAACATTCATTAGACTGCATAAAGTAATTAAGAGTATGAGATCATGTCACACATGCAATAGCACCAGTGAATGATATTTTTTTTTT
>NW_009658910.1:0-901 GCF_000708025.1 Charadrius vociferus | reverse complement strand
CTTAAAATGCAGCACTTCACAATTCTTAATGTCTTAGTTTTTAAAACAGAGTGTTAGTTGATCACTTCTAGTCATGCTGCATCTCACATAGGTTGTCCTACAAAGAATGAAGTCTCCGAGAGTCTCAAGTTGTCTCTTATTTGGAAAATACCTAGTTTGCTGCAGAAACTTAACGAATGAAATATATGCTAAGTGACTTGGAGGGGGGTTTGGCCTTTTGCCCATATCTTAAAGTAATTATCCAGTGGCATTTGGACTGTCACATTTTTAGACAGAGTTTCTTGGTGAATCTGATCCCTCCGCAGCTGCGATTGGCTTAAACCCTACTGTAAATGAATAGGGTAGCGTATCATATCAGCGTCAGGCCTGGATTAACCGTCTTGCCCAAGCTGTTGGATTGCTGATTGCCTGGATCGTATTCCTTTGGGTTACGTCCCCGACTTCCAGCTCCATCCATAACCTTCTGGTTTGTCTGCGTAAGCGTACTATTTCCTTTTTTTGTTTGGGCTTGATGGTTCTCCCCAAATTGCACAGTGTGGCTTTTGTGGGAGGAGAGGAGAAAGATAAGTGACTTGTGAGCGTAAAAAGTATTCATTTAAGGTTGTTCTTAGTATGTAGAAAAGAAGGTGAGTTCTTTTTAAGAAATCTGGATTTGTAACTATTCAGCAAATTTCAGCCGCATTAGAGGATTGGAAATGGGAATTGTTTGGAGGAAGGGGCTTTTCAGAGAAGTTTCAAAATTTGCTTATCTGAATGTCTAAGGCACATTGACGGGGGTTTAGGTGAAGTCTTTGTATTTTTTTAGCAGCCCCTGCCCTTACGTCTCAGTTGAGCTTTTGTACAACTGTACGAATACCTCTGTGAAAGCAAGGAAATGGAATCCGTGTGGGTTTTTTTTTTT
>NW_009658909.1:0-900 GCF_000708025.1 Charadrius vociferus | reverse complement strand
TCTATGATTCTCTGATTCTATGATTTCTTCTGACTACACAGCTTTGTAACTCCAACACAGCAAAACAGGAAATGGCCATAACCACAACAGCTAGTTCCCTAAGTGGCTTCACCCTAATTAGGAAGTTGCCTATTGTCCAACTGAATCACACCATCTAGCATGAGACTATTTGACTCAGTCTGGGACTGTGACAAGTGTTTCAGAGAAGGATGCCAAAATTCTACTGCAAGCAAGTCTAAGCAAACCCATTGACTACAACAGATCTTATCCTAATCTTTAATAACAAGAGACTTCTAAAGTTCTCAACTCTGGTGTTTATATAAGTGTCCCATTACCTCCGTTAGAATATTCCAAAAACTTTTAACCTCACCAGACCACATTCAAAACGACAGCATCTTTCCTGGCATACATGGCAGGTAGTTTTTCAACTGGTGTCCCTGCACTGATTTCCCCAAGAGCATTACATTTTCTGCTTATTAATAATTCTCCCTAGATGCATTGTTACACTTGATGATACACAATTAGCAACACTCTTTAACAATCCAGAGCAACACAGAGATCTTTCTTCTGAGCTTGTAGTTTATTTAGAGCAGAAATATGTGAGTAGTCAAAAATCTCCCTCCAACAGGCCTTCTGCATTTGTAAACTGTATCAAGAACCTATTTTCTGTTCACCTAGATCTACTTTCAAAGACAGCTCTCAAAATTAACCAGCAGAATTAGGTATCATTTGCAAATTTTATAACTTTGTTATTAATACACATTTCACGTTCATTGTTATTGAGCGACTATACTGCTGTAGCACCTAAGGCCTCAGGTATTAATAAATAAAGGATTCCAAGAAATTGTCAACTGGTTCCTCTTCAACAAATTCACTAGATCTTAAAAAAAAAAAAAAAAA
>NW_009658908.1:0-899 GCF_000708025.1 Charadrius vociferus | reverse complement strand
AAAAAAAGATTACATCAAAATATAGACTTGTATAGGGAAAAGGGAAGCTTTTAACTTGAACAAGCTGCTATGGACAAGCGACTAATTCAGATACTACATACAACTCTCTGTTTTGGTCAAACTTCAGAAGTACTAAGATCCAGTTAAGATCCTTCATTTGTTGCTGTATTATCTTTGGAACACCTGATGTGCTTCACTAGCTAAGCATGGGAATTTGGGTGAAATCATGTGATGTTTTATTAGGCAGTAAAAATATTAAGAGCTGCTATTTAGTTTATGCAAGGTAAACACAAGAAAACCATTACAGAAAGGCTCATGCCATTACATTCACCTAAAATCTAGCAGTATTTTTCAGATAAGGCCCTGTTGCTACCAAGCTTTTCCAAAAGTAGGTATTTGCACAAAACGTAAACCCTTTGTAATTCCTTTAGGTAAAATCAAAGTGAAAATATGGACAGTGGTATTTTGATTTGGCACCTTTCTGTGGTGAAAATAAAATTGCATGTAGTTTGTCTTCTGGAATAGTGATGCTTTTCCTGCCCATGTGTCTTGCCTCTGATCATTCTTGCTGCTCCTGTTATTTCATATTGCAAAAGATCAAGTTGGCTTCAGTTGCCATTTGCTCATTGTGGTTTGCCAGAGCTCTATGGAGCACTCAGCTGGGGAATCAGATGCTGCTGCAGATGCAACTAAGGGCTGATTTTGTCACAGTGGTGCCGGATTCCACATACCCATCTTAAGAAATGAAAAAGGGGGACAAGCACTATGAAACACTCCTGAAAATTGTGGTGGCTTTTCCTCAACAGCAGAGACTACAAGGAAGTTCAGGAGAGGTGAACCAAAAGAAAAGGAATTAGTTGGTATTACTATCTATTTACTGTAGACAGTAAATTATCCAT
>NW_009658907.1:0-900 GCF_000708025.1 Charadrius vociferus | reverse complement strand
CTATGCTTTTAAAAACTAAATTGTCTTTAAAATCTTTACAAAAGACTAACTCCTGGAGGTGGTGGGGATACAGGGTGGGGATGAAGAGCAGGGAAACTTTCCACAAAGGTTTGATCATTTTCAACACAAAGCATTTCTTTAACTGACCAGTGTTAAACAGGGCCATTGAAAATGCATGGAAATTCAAAATACACTCTGATATACTCAAACTGGGATCAACAGACTATACTGGCTTCAGAATCAACCACGGAGGAGATTTGCTGTCAGAGTAAATGTCTTTTAAAAAGTAAACTGCAGGCTCATCAATATGACTACTAATTAACCTGCTAACTCCAGACTCAAATAGTCAAACAGTCATCTTGCAAAGAATACAAGACCTTCATCAACTTCATGGAATAAAAGCTTGGTTTGAGATACAAGTAATGGGAATATAAACAGGAATAATATACATTCAGGTGGTTACTTTTGGAATATGCAAGTGCAGATAAGCTTCTTGAGTGTCAAGGGTTTAGTTTGAAGATGGACAATAAGAACCTCTTACTGCTGACTGAAGTTGACAGTCACCAGAATCCTAGACAAGAAGTAGTCCAAAGGTAAATCACTGCATACCTACACTGGTATTTCTACTCAGTTTAACAATGACAAATATGTCTATGATGAGGACGGTCCCTGTGCCACAGCAAAGGGAAACAGGCAGTACGTCAAATCTCTGAGGTAAACAAATACTTGTTCAATACTCATTGAGAACTATATGATAATGGCTTGTGGGATGCAGATGGTCCTTCTCAACTTTGGCAGAAAATTTTCAAATTTTCTTTCCCTCATATCCTTCACTTTTTTACTTCGCTTTTTGTACTGATTCTCTAATGGATCTTTCTTAATAAAAAAAAAAAAAAAAAA
>NW_009658906.1:0-899 GCF_000708025.1 Charadrius vociferus | reverse complement strand
TTCCAAATAAAAGCCTTTGCTACCAAGACTGGTATGCTTTTCAATGATTTACTTGTAACCATACTGAAGTGGATGGGATTACTCGGTGGAAGCAGAAGACAACGTATTTATAATCTTTGTAGTAACTGAGGACCACACACCATAGGTGTTAACCTTTTTAAATATTTATTTATTTTGAAGAGCTGTATTGTTTATCTGAGTCCTTAGGCATTTTTCTATCAAGCTTTCTAGTTTATTTAGGAAAGCCACTGATCAACATCAAATGTGATTCAAGGGAAGGACATCTTACACCTCTAATTGACGTAATTACATTAAATGGTTATTTTATGTCCTTCCCTTTTTAGTTATTTAACTTTCTGACTTTGACAGCATACTAGTAGAAGTACCAAGTGCTTTTCACCATTTTGATCATTTTAATTATCATGGCATCTCAAAACCTTTACTGACCCCTTTTCATGCAAGCAATAAAACATATAGTAAAAGATGATCCATTGTAAAGACCTAATGTCATAAAATTGCTGATCCAAAACAGAAAAGTACAAGAACTGTCACAGTAAGTCAGTGAGGAATGGTTATCCTGTTATGTTATCCTGAATGGTTATCCACAAAAAATAAACTCAAGGAAAGACTTTATGTGTGGAAGCCAGGTTGCACACAGCCTGGTAACAACACCCGGAAATCAAGTGTGGATGATTTTCCTTATGCATCTTTGAGAGGCATGGCCCAAGAAATCCAAAGCACGAAGGAATGGCATGCCTTCACCTTAAGGTGAGTGCAATACAAGATACATAAAATACAGATACTGTGGGTGAGGCAGATGAAAGTACTCAGTACAGATTCCACAGGCATATGTGCACACATACACACTCATATATAACACCTCTGACACTGTGCCCATC
>NW_009658905.1:0-899 GCF_000708025.1 Charadrius vociferus | reverse complement strand
CAATGTGGTACTAGCAAGGAAAAAAATGAAGAACAAACTCAGAAGAGCGGAATGAAGCAATCATAAGGCCCAACAGAGCTGAACCTCTGAAAATGTGAAGGATAAATGGAGAAGGTTTGGACAAGACTTCACACTGTGTCTGCAAGCAAGAGGTACGGGCAGAAAGGGAGAGAGATGGAAAGGAACTGAATTACTGGAAATAATTAGTTCTGAAGCACTTGGTAATTTAAATGTTGTGCGAGAAGGCTGTCTATGCAACTGTACTGAAGAAATTTCAGGTGTAAAGTGCTCCACATAGCACTGAAATGAATTAACAATGCCTTTTCAAAGAAAGGTTATAGAGGGAAGAGTGGAAAATAGCCGTGTCTGTACCAGTGAGCCAGTCTGGAATCCCTAAGAATAGACTAGATTGTGTTTGGTATCTGAAACACACACAAAAAATCGCACAAGACTAGTGGAAGTACCCAAATGCACATTTGACAAACCTATTCTAGACAAAAGAAATAAACTGGTCAGACTTAATTTTATGGAGAGTGCTCAGACAGCTGGAGAGGACAACTGCAATGGACAAACAGAAAGGAGACTGGAGTTACAGATCCACTCATATAGATTTCTAGTAAAGGGTGAAAAATCTGAATATAGAATCCCTTGTTTTGCTCTAACTGCTGAAAATGTGGGCACATATATTATTAATGTTTAAGACACACAGGCTAAGTAAATGTTAGACCCCAGGGAAATGATGAACACCATTGAGCCACATGCAAACTTGGCATTAATCATGACTTTTGAGGAACACAAACCTGTTTCCGCATTCAGTCCTAATAGCACTGTTAGCAAAATAAATAATTTGCACCCCCAAGTAGCAAAGGCTTTTCTGTAATACTTTCCGTAATTTTTTT
>NW_009658904.1:0-899 GCF_000708025.1 Charadrius vociferus | reverse complement strand
ATTTCTTCACTCACTTTTTACCAGAGTAACTGCTTTGACTTTGGCAAATCGTAACTGTTCTAAGAGTATATTGCATCTGAAAAGACATCTCTTTCAGGATTAGCATCTGTCTGGCTTTTGTCCCACCCCTTGAACACCATATCTATGCATCACAGAAGTGGCTGACCAGAGCATCATGGTGCTTTGATTGCACTCTTGGAGGTGTATGAAAGGAAGGATCCTCTTGTGGGTACATCAGCTGTTGGAAGCACTACAGAGAAAAATTCGGATTCCACTGTTCAACAGTTATGTGTCTGGCCTCAGGCAAAACTATAGCTCTGTGCCTCAACTTCCCCAATTGCATTGGCCTCTACCTCAAGACTACTGTGAAGATACATTCATTAATGTTGATTGGTAGGTATTATACAAACAAAAAGCTTTGTCAGAACAGTTGTGATAATTATTCTGGTAATGGTGATATATAGTGAGATATAAGTGTACATTCCATGGCTGGCTCAGTTGACTACTAGGAGAATGATGCAAAAATCCTGATTAATTGCACACAAATAGTTTACTTCAATAAAGCTTTTTGCAGAAGTGTTCAGAACTTGGTAACAGCATTATTAATCAGGACTGCTAAGTCTTCATGCACTCCAAAAACTTCTTGCAAGTCAATAAACTAAACTCTTTTCCTGGGCTTAGGGTGTTTTGTTTGTTTGGTTTTGCCAAAATACAGTTTGTATTAGCCAGACTGAGACAGAACTGAAAGAAGCGACTTTCATGTGGACTTTGTAACTTGGGAGGAAGACACCAAAACAACAATTTATCCTGTGAAGGACCTGGTCTTCACTCAGCTAGTAAAGGAAAAGAAAATAACGAAGAGGGTCTGTCACAGAGCTGTCAAGGTCTGAGTGTAACAG
>NW_009658903.1:0-897 GCF_000708025.1 Charadrius vociferus | reverse complement strand
TTCTTAACTGAGCTGCTGAATTTGGACGTCGAAAGCGCCTAACTCCCTTCCATTTAATTGCCACCTTGTGCTAGCTCACACTGCCAGAATGATATTGCACTTAGGATTATTTGTTCCAACAGTCTCACTCTTACAGATGTGGATGAAAAGGACAGATGGCCCCCGTGAGAAACAGGAGGAGAAATAATCAGAGGGAGAAGTCCAGAACGATGCAAGGCAGGACGTGTTCCCGTGCACCTGCCGCCTTTCCCATCACACGAGTCACCCGAACTGGCCTTGCAAAATGGGCAATCGCAAAAACTGAGCCACAGGAAGCAAAGCGCTATTGCGCTTCAAAGATTGGGGCTAAGATTGTCTATATTAACCTAGCGCTTGCATGATGTCAAACGTGTTGCTCACTAATGAAATCGCCCTCTCTGGAGGACCTTTTTTAAGAGCAGAAGGAAATGTTGGATATTGCCTCCACAGCCAGACGCGTCCCAGCCAGCCAAAAGCACCAGGCAAGGGCGGCCAAGCACAATACATCTTTAAAGCTTCCTCCTTTATTTCTACAGCAGCTGCCTGAAACAGGGCTGTCAAAGGGCTTTAGAGGAGGAAGACATGTGGCATGTGTTTGGTCAGGTGTCTCAAGTGCTACAATGAACTTTGGGCCACCTGAACCCGAGGGTGTGAGCAGAATCGTTGCACACAAGCGCTGTAAACAGCACTCGCTTTGTACTGAAACCCGTCACACTGAAGTGCCCTGCTGCGTAACAGGAGTTCATAGGAAAACATTTGGGATGAGATATATACCCAAGATCTGGCCATCAATGGCCACAGTTGCAAAGAAAAGAAAAACAAAGTCAAGAAATTGTTGAAGAAAGAAAAAAGCCAAGTAACACCTGCACTTGCAAAAAA
>NW_009658902.1:0-898 GCF_000708025.1 Charadrius vociferus | reverse complement strand
CAGAGACCGGCTGCCAATTGAATGCTCTAAATAGCACAGGACCCTGTTTGTTTTCTTCAGCACCACTTTACCATCTGCCTAGTTTAGTTGTGGAAGGACCTCAGGACCAAACTGTCTTTCATGACGTAATGAAGACTTAGTTGCTGTTAATGCAGCTCTAAATTTATAGTCCTTCCACATATGGAAAACTCTGATGACCATAGCAGTGGACCTTGAATAAATATGTGGATGGATATGTACTCATGTCCGTTCCTGATATGGAGACACATATTTTGGAAGAAGACTTCTGTAGTCTTTCATTGTATTTTCTCATTTGCTCTTGTTCCATTTTAATTTTATTTTGGCCACTGTAGTAATATTCTTGAGTAAAACTTAAATACCTCCACCAGGAATCAGTCCCACTATGTTAAAAAAATGGAACTTAAAGGAAAATGGGGTTTGAGGTTCAGGGTCACATAGTGAGTTTTCACATCAATATAGCATTTTCATGATGAGAGGAAGGGGTATTACTGAAACTTCAGCAGAGAGTGGCAAAAGGAGAATGAGGTCAGTGTCCCTTTAAATGTCTCACACAGGTTGCATGAAAGCAAGATTATATCAGTCTCAGGATGCCAAGGTTTTATTTATAAAAATAAATTCTTCCAGAAAATGTCCCAAACTGGTGTCATGTTGTTGAGTGCTAATGGCTACATTAGCAGTTAGCTGCAGTTGTACATATGTCCATCCATCTGCCTTATGACTTTGTATCTGAGGAAGGTGCTGTGCGTTAGTTACTCTATGTAAAAGTCTGATTTTAATGTGTGTAAAGAAAAGGATTGCAGGCAGTGGTGATACACTGGGCTAAAAACACTTATTGTTTAGCCACATCATCAGAGAGTTCGGGCTGTTCAGCCTGGAG
>NW_009658901.1:0-898 GCF_000708025.1 Charadrius vociferus | reverse complement strand
AAAAAAGAAGTGGAGGAAAATCCTCACGTGGAAACTATTCCTGAAGGAAAAATAAGTTTCACCTGTATGACTAGAAATGACAGAAAAATGACTAGAAATTTCTGAGATGACTGCCAGAAGTGACAGTCACTCACCATTACATAGAACAGAAATATATACAATGTATGCAGCACACTTCCAGAAAGGGAATCCCTATTTCCTACAGCAGCAGAAGCTGTAGGAAATATCCTTCCTTGCAGTTAATGGATTGTTTGGTTCTGCAATTGTAACCGGCCACTTACTTTTCCTCTTCCCAGTAATGAGGACTTCTTTAAATCTAGCTCTGGAACAGAGAATGTCACCTTTTGCTGTGCAAATCCATCTGAAAGGACAAACTGTGCCCATGGGATGTCACTTCTAAATGTCTGAAACACACATTAGGCGTAATTGTCTCCTCTCATCAACAGTGATTCATCTTCTCTCTCTGACACGGTCTGTATGAACAGTTTTTAATAACTTTGCTTTGTCTCTGCCTATGACAACACTAAGTGCATTAGTGACCAGGTACGACAATCCTGACTTCTTCATATGTGGATGACACTCAAATGGAAGCCACAAGCATATGTGCATTGGGTGACACAGACTGATGCTATGTAGGGTCTTGCTGAGCTTAGGATGTGGGTAAGATCCAGCCTGAGGACGCTTAATCCTGAAAAGAAATGCGATGCTTGAGAGGTGGGGATGTTAGCTGGAAGAGACTGATACAAGTAGTATCATCTCTACAACACCTTCGTGTATGAAAACTAGAGTGAAAGAGTGGGGAAACATATCCTTTACAGCTACACCAGTTTTCTGGAGACTAATAAAAATTTCAGGCACTAAAGGATTGCCATGGTTTAAGAACAACAACAACAAAAAA
>NW_009658900.1:0-899 GCF_000708025.1 Charadrius vociferus | reverse complement strand
TTTTTTTTTTTCCCAAGTGTTTTGAGTTACATCTCGCCAGTAAGGTGGGCAGGAGTTGTCCAGGAAAGGGAAGTGAGGCGTATATTTACAAAGTGAGGACCTTCTCAGTTGTAGATGTACATCATATACAATTACAGGTCTTGAACGCGTTAGTTCAGGAGAGAGGAAGAAGCTATATTTCATGTTTGTGAGGTTCTTGAGTCTAGCACAAGAGCAGTAATTGCAAGTGGATCACATCAGCTTCCTAGCTAAACACCTATCTTCTTTGTAGGAAAACATTTCTCTATGTCTCTTTCTAATTCCTTCTCTATTTCTTTTTCCAAGATTAGGAGGAAATGGTAAAAAAAACGTAGCATCACACCTGCCATGTGACATTGAGATGTGCATTGTCCTCTTCTACCTTCTCCATGCTGATTTAGCCAAGATTTTAACACCAGACAGCCAGATTGGTGGTGATGGTAGTGCTAGCAGTGGTGATAAATCTGGTAAGAAGGAAGAAAAAGGCTTAAACAGATAACTTGGTGAACTCAACCTCATTCCTCTAGTCCCTCAGAGCAAGTGAGGGGAAAAAGAGACTGTGTGAAATGATTTTAAGGAAATAGGAAAAGCAAGAGAGGAAAGGGCTGGGTGGGTTGGAAAGCATTTTTAGGATGTGTGGAAAAATAGATTTGTGAAAGAAAGTGAGAGTTGTATTGTGTGGTGCCATGTGGATTTTCAAGAGAGAAACAGATGCATATGATCAGCTTCCCCTCTACCTTCCCACTGTTTTGCTGAAGTTCCATCATCAGTGAGGAACAGGGAAAACTGAGCCTGCTGTTGGGAGGGCAGCGCAGGGACACTCAGTCCTAGATGGAAATGAGGCAGAGGGAATGCTTGGTCAGCTTAGCTTTGAATGAGAA
>NW_009658899.1:0-898 GCF_000708025.1 Charadrius vociferus | reverse complement strand
TAAAGTGCTTAGGGATCAGTATCTCTGTAAACTGTTTTAATTTTTTTCATAATGAAGATAATAGAGCAGTTCCTTTAGTCTGGGACAACGGCATGGGGCTGGGGGGTAGAAATTTGAGTCTGTTGGTATTTTGGCCTTGACTGTGCGAAAGTTTGACCAAAGAACATTGTACTGTTAAAAATTTCATCATGCTCATATGGACTTGAATGCTAATAAGGAAACAGTAAATGGCAAGATGCTAAAAGATAATGTTACTGCCTGGTAACAGTAATTTGTTTTAGGGAAGAAAAACAGCAGCATAGGAAATAGCATGCTGGCTTTCGGCAGTGAAGGTTGCATGTGTTGAGAATTTTTCACGGTGCACTTAACACATGCTGAACACTTATTTTAGGGGTGTTACATACCTTTAGCCTCAATTTTGACATAAATACAAACCTTACTTTGGAAATAACCATTAAAGGGCATTTTCCCCCTGCTGTTTTGTTTCACAGAAGGACATAGCCATTTCCATAATGCTAAGGAAAGTAACAGTAATAATAATTCCGAAAGGAGATCATGCAACAAAGGGCAAATGTGAAAGCACAGAAATGTAGAGGAGAACTGATTTTCTTTTTACAGTGGCAATATCCAGGTTTCCCCATTGGCTGGCAAGAGCAATATGTCTGGACAAGATTTTAGCAGTCGGGCTAGCAATGGCTTGGAACGCTTATTTCAAGTTTGGTTAATTAACGACTAAAATGAGTTTGAGTAAGGCTTGCCCATGCTGGTATGTCTGTTGCCCTCAGACTATTACCCACTGCTCTTCTTCCATGTGGGTAGCCATGAGGTGGCAACACATAGCCCAGGGGTGATGAGAAGAGACTGCAGGGCATTGGGATGGTTAGTAAGGGAATCTGGG
>NW_009658898.1:0-897 GCF_000708025.1 Charadrius vociferus | reverse complement strand
CAACAAAAACAACAACAACAAAAAAAAGCTGGTGACCTTTGGCATTTGCTTGTTTGCATCCTAATGCTGTAACCGCACAGAGAGCCAGACAGTGCTGGTGATGGTTTGACTAATGGTAATGAACTAAATCCGACCCTATTCTTTGGATTTTATGTGGTTACAAAATACATGTGTCGAAATGCCACATATTCTGCCTCCTGCATTCTGCTAACACCCAGTAAATACAGAATTCATAAACTGAAAAGACAGGTCATTAAGACTGTACTGTACAACTGAAAGACAATCCGCTAAAAGAGGTCATGTAAATTACCAGTACAACAGGCAGTTAAAATTTATACGCTGCACTTCAGAACTGCCACAGTACCACATAATACTTATGGTTATTGAGTAGCCAAGCTAAAGTTTTAACATTCTGTACTAATAAAACTAAAATGAAAATAATTGTATGTTCTTGATCATTATATATCTGATAAAATAAAATGTTAAATTGTTACTTCACTTGATATTAGCCAAAACTAATATTAAATGAATGAAGGTAGTTATTAATACACAGTATACATTTATCCATGCATTATTATTATCCATTAAATACATACTAATAATAGTAATTAAATATACAAAATTCTATATCTGAGACCTAGACAAACACTAAGAAGACTTTTGTTCTGTGTATCAGTGGTATTTTTGGAAAAACTGTAAGCATGTTATACACCTAAATCTATTTTGAAACCTAGTGCTTGCATCTAAGAACTTGCGCTTTTTCTGTAGTTTTCAAATCGGAGAGAGAAAATAAACAATGATATCGTGGTTTAAATAATATGCACATGACGTTTGGATATGGCAGTATCCTTCGGTAGCTAAGTACTTAGCATGGTAGAGGACAGTAAGATCCACCAC
>NW_009658897.1:0-897 GCF_000708025.1 Charadrius vociferus | reverse complement strand
AAAAAAAGAAAGTTTCCAACACCACCTATACAGGTGCAACAAGCTTCTCAATGGGTTTTCTGTTGATCAGTAGATCTAAGCTTCTCCCTAAGTATTTTTGCTCTTTGAGAGAATTCAGTGACAGTGAGCATTGCCTCAGACAAGAATTCATACAAAAATCAGTAACAAGTATCATCTGAGATATCCAAGATACACCAATTTTCTATCAAGAAGGTCACAAACACAGCTATTCCATTAGTTTTTTATTCAAAGTCATATAGTTAAATTCAGCTATGTTTGATACTTTATTTGGATAACAATTAATACAATGCCTTTCATAAAGTTTCACGCAATCATATTTATAAGCGTGAAATAACGCCATTATGATATTTTGCACTGAATGATAATCATCAGTACCTTAGTGCTCTGCCTATTCTTAATGTTTTGGATTATCACCATACACAGCACAAGTCAAAAGTGCCACTTACGTCACTAGAAACAGCGTATGCCATTTTTGTGCATTTGAGTCAAACAAATTGAAATGCAGAATAACACAGCCTCTACTTAAGCTCAGTAAGATACATTCTACAAATATAACCAGTGTGTAACAAGCACATGTGGATGTTATTTCTCTCACATACACAACTACTCAAACACTGTCTTCGTCAGTGGAATTCAGCAAACCAAGATGTAAATCTTGTTCAAAACATAATACTACTAGTTTTCAGTACGACCCCTTTCATGAGCCTTTTCTTTAAAAATTAAAGCTACATACGTATTGGGAAGAAAGATACCAAGATAGAACACAACTCTCTTCCAATACAAAAATAGCAAAAGTTTTCTCCAAAACCCAACACACTCAAATTCAGGAATGTAAAAAGAAAACAAAACCCTTAACAAGGATTGTAGCTACAGTAT
>NW_009658896.1:0-897 GCF_000708025.1 Charadrius vociferus | reverse complement strand
CTCAGGCATAAAATCATTTATGAAGTTAGGAAAACAAAACCAAATCCAGGTAAAGACGCAGTCCCTTCAGGAGTGTGAAATGAGGGTATACGGTGAGGAACTATGCAACCACCAATCAATCCATAGTGCCATTATCTCAAACGAGCTATCTGCCGTGCAGCTCTAATCCACGTGGCCGCAACAGCCGAGGCCGGTCCAGTTTATTTGCAATCACGTAAAATCTTCACAACTCACTCCCCTGACTGTTTTTAAGGTCTTACACCATTTGCACTGCTCTAAGCGTGGTCCTTCTCTCCGCCTCTCCCATTGATTAGGGCTCAACAAATTCATCTCTGCCGGTGATGCAAAGAACACTTGAGCCCGTATCTTCAGAGGAAGCTAAAAGGTAAAATATGGAGCTAACAATACGTTATTTTATGTTAGACAGCCGAGTAATAGATGGGGGAGATAAGATCCATAGACATCACTGTCAACGCAAACGGTCCTTCATACCAAGACAATGAGAGCTGTCATGTAAACGTTGATGTGACGTCTACAAAAACACACAACAACAAAAGGCATTTCTACCTTCATACTTACCACGGGGAGTAGACCACAAGGGTGAGACCCCATTTGCAAGACACTTTTAAAGACTCTCAGGCTCTCTTAGGACTATTCCCCCGTCCAGAGGAGCCCCATGTTGTGTTGACGCCTACCTGTTGACACCATCCCTGGAGAAGAAGACCGTGTACGTCTGGACGTTGCCTCTGGCTTCTGCGGGTGGGCGCCAGCTGAGATGGACAAATCGGCTGGAGACCAAAACAGGGACCACATCTCGGGGGGCAGAGGGGAGGACACTGGAACTTGGGACAGCTGAAGGGAAAGGAGAGGAGTCAGTCAGAGAGGCTGGTGGCACGC
>NW_009658895.1:0-896 GCF_000708025.1 Charadrius vociferus | reverse complement strand
TTTTTTTTTTTTTTTTAATCTTGCTCTAATTATTAAGGAGCAAAACACTGATGAACAACACTGATTGCATATTCTAAAAAAAAGTACCACCCTCCAGCTGCTCTGCTGGTGAATCCCCTGCTTGCTGCTTGTTGGGATTTACTCTTAGCCCGTTGCATCTGAAACTAATTACTGCAACACTATCCTCAACATTAATTCCCTTCTCCTCTCTGGAATCGGAAGCAATATGGTACATTCAGAAGATAATTTTTCATCTCTCTTCCTAAAGGGAAGATCTCAGCTGTTCAATGGAGATAATGGCAAATGAGTCACCAATTTCAGAAGGTGAAGCGTTCCGATGTCCCTTTATCAGAAACCATTGTCCAAAATTTCAGCTGGTGATTTAGGAAACTTTTTTTATGTGAATGTCACCAAGACCTAAAGAAATCTGTCAGCTTTCTGTGTGATCTTAAAGACAAATTGCAGCAATATCTTGTCAACCAGCGCTCTTTAACTTACTTCACTGCCTATTCTCAATGCACCTGTTTCACTATTAGTTTTTCTCCCAACATTTTGCCAAACTTCCTTCAGCAATACCTTCTGGAAATTAACTGTTTTTCTTCCTTTTTAATTAAGTCCCTTTGTTTTCAGTGAGAAGAAGCACTTATTGAATGACCAGAATTATCAGGCAGTTGTATTTATGGTGCAGCACTATTAAAAAGAAAGATTGTGCTGTCAGGCCCTGATATATCAGTGAGATGCTCTGCCTCAGTTGGCTTCAGGAAGGAAAGCCACCTGATTGAGCTCACTCCTGTCTCCTGTTACCTTGTCAGCCCTATTCCTGCATCTTGTCTGGTCTCTACATTCTGGTGCACCTAAATGTCCCTCCCATTAGAGATCCTCAGTTCACACTTCAG
>NW_009658894.1:0-896 GCF_000708025.1 Charadrius vociferus | reverse complement strand
TAGTGTGCAATTTAGACAGCTTTTGTGATAGTAATTGCCAATGCAGTTCCCTAAGGAGGAAAAGGGATTTTGTGTTTTATTTTGCAGTGTATGGTTCTGATGTCTGTGAATATGAAAACAATGGGATAGCGTTACTTGCTAGTAGCTTGTTTACTAGTCTCGATCAGTCTCTGAGAGTGATACGCCTTTGAGTTTTAGATTAATTTGCTTTGCTGGATGTTTGAGACCCACATCTAGCTAAGTGAGACAAGTGTTTGGTATTTGTTTGAAACAATGGGAGATGAGCTAAGAAACTGATTCTTGCCGTCCAGGAATTTTTAGTCTTGAAATTCTTGTGTCAAAATCTAAACTAGGCACAGGCAAATAACTCTTCCATCACTTTTGTAGGGGTAAAAAATATGGTGAAACAGCAGACGAGTGTGCAGAAGCTTTTTTTTACTATGGAAAATCTCTGCTGGAGTTGGCAAGGTATGCTGACAGTTTCTCGTTTGATCAAGAGTCTGCCTGGCGTAACAGGATTTCACCCTCACAGACAGGGTTACAGTAGAACTTCACGTACGCAGGGGTTTACTGGGTGGGATGGGCTGTGGCACTGCAGCTTGTGCAGTTCAGACAGCGTTATTACAAGAGCTAAGGGATAACAAACTTTTGTTGCCTTCAGAATGGAAAATGGTGTGCTGGGAAATGCCTTGGAGGGGGTGCAGGTTGAAGAGGAAGGAGAAAAAGCTGAGGATGATTCTGCATTACCAACTGTTGATGGTATGTAAAGCTGTCTGCTGTGCTGTGGAGGCACTGAGCTGCGTTTTCTTGTCTGAACAAGTTCAGTCCATCAGAACCTTAGGTAGCTTAAATCATTCTGTTGAAACTCTTAGCATCCTGAATGGACTTTTTTTTTT
>NW_009658893.1:0-895 GCF_000708025.1 Charadrius vociferus | reverse complement strand
CGCAGGTTGCCCCTTGCTACAGACCAAGGCTCTGGGCAGCCGAGTTCTCCCAGCATTCCCATGAGTCTTGTCCTCCAGCTTACCCTGCACTGCTGGGAAGCAAGTCAACATTTCTGCAGCAATGTGAGACCCCCTAACGTCCCACTAAATCTGCCCCTGTGACAGTACACCGTCTGTTCCTGTGTTTCCTCCTGAACATGAAGAAGTTTGCCTGTGCTCTCCCAAATGTGAATTGATTTTAGCTGTGGGACTGGCCTTGTGGACCGTGTGGGCAGAGTGGTGTATCTTACTTGCTCCTATCCTCCAGCATTATGACTGTACTCTTACTATGTGTGCGGTGCTTCTCTATCATCTATCATGTGTGTCTTACGTCATGCTGTAAAAGCACAAGCAGATGGCTCTGAGGCTGGCCTCTGAGTCTCGTGAGCAATTAATAAAATGCTAGTCAAAAACTAATTAAAAGGAGCCTGCCTTAGGGCCCGTAATGAAAACTGGCTTGGTCATGAGAGAAGGAAAAAACCAGAACGTGAATTTGGGATTCCTAGCATGGCAAAATAGCTTGTGGGTGAGTAGTCTTAAGGGCCTGGGAGTTAGGTATGGAGTACACATTGCTCCAGCAACTGCTTGGTTTCAGTAGAATCAAATGACTCTGAGCATAATCAATGCTGGTATGAACATGCCACATGAAGTAGCAGAGGGAACGGTGGTCTATCCATAGAATATAGCAAGACGGCAATACAGAATTAACCAAAGATTTCACTGATAAACTCAAGGAATTCCCCTGGGTTTAGGACTGCTGAACTGTTCTCTGCAGTATAAAGTTTTAACGCTACAGGCAGCTGTTCCATCTGACATTGATCCTTGACAAAGTGTTTACATCAATGTCTCCCATGCA
>NW_009658892.1:0-896 GCF_000708025.1 Charadrius vociferus | reverse complement strand
ATATCTCTATGTAATAGTTCTCTGGGAAGTTTTAAATAAATTTAGAAAGATTATTATTCTCTGTTCATAAAGGACAGAAATATTCAGTACAGATTTTTTAACTGACTAAGAACATTGTCTGGCAAACTCATTGAGTTCATTGGCACTGCACAGATTTGATGACAATGGTTTGAAACCCAGAAATATCAGCTAGAGACTAAACCAGAACAGAGTGAAAACAAAGGAGAGCTGTCTGTGCAATACCCCTGAAACACTAAAATGTGTGCTTTCTTGAAGACTTTAGTGATGTTGGTTTTCCAGGTTCAATACAGAAAATCTTATTTTACTCCTACTTAGAGCTGCCATCTAATCCGGGTTCACCACTGCAGTCTTCAAAAGGCGTTGAACATGTTTAATTATTTATGGAATAAATTTATGCATAACTGTAAAGCTCTTAACATCTAGAGTCCGTTTTGTTTTGTTTCATTTTATTGTTCCTCAAAAAGGTACTTACTGTTTCCAGTTGTCTGTAACTCACCAATTTCAAATGAAAAAGGACTACATAGAAAGTAGATAAAACTCACTCAACACTCTAAGAAACAGTTCCAGCACTTTCTGTGCCATACGCATCTGCAGTTATCAACTGCTTCATAAAAACTGCAAATATATTGCAATTGAACTGGTTTGCTGGCTAAAAACCCATCAGTGACATGATGGTAAGGCCACAGTAGCATTACTAAATATTTTTTTTGTGTAGATATTCTGGCAGAAATTAATGTCATTGTAGTTGATTAATGTTGACCAGCATTTTCCATTTAAGACTCTGTCTGAGGTTGCCTACAATGTTTTTAGACTAGACTAAACTAGGCTAGTTCAGTTCAAAGGGACCCACAGCAATCATCTAGTCCAACTGCCTG
>NW_009658891.1:0-896 GCF_000708025.1 Charadrius vociferus | reverse complement strand
AAAAAAACACCAAAAATCCACATCATGATGAAAACAGAAAAACCCACAACACCACCCTCAAATCTTTGCCAGTCCTCTCTCCTAGGACTGCAAATAAGTTCACTTAGTGCGCTTGAAAGAAATTAGTAGGCAACGCCTCTAAAACAGATGCCACCCAAGTTTCTAACATCCAGATCTCAAAGTATCTCAGTCCTGCTCTTCAGTATCCCCAGAACGTTTTGACTGCATATGCGATGTTACTCTAACACTATGGCAGTACATGTACTCCTGTCCAGTCTTTTAACATTACAGCGTAATTTACACTCCTGTAAGCTTTTCTATTGCCAGCCAAATCCTGATCCAGCTGTTCTTACCCAAAATATCCATCCTTGCTCTGCAGTTGCCTCAGTCACTTTAGATACCCAGAATCTTACTGGTACAATGTTTTCCAGTAGAGTCCAAATACCTGGTGATTTTCCAGTAAATAAGGCCAATCTTATTTTAACTAATGCCAATTTACACCACTCCTACAGGCACATCTCTGTATCTCAAGTGATAAGCGGAGTGCAATGACATACTGTAATCAAGGAATAGATCCCCACTGCAAGTGACAGTTTTATTGGATAGCTCAGTATTTAGGGATTTTTTGCTTTCATGCCATAACTCAGTACAAAGTAGAAGCCACCATTGCCTCACCTTCTCAGCTAACAGCTCTCGGATCTTGCTTGCCTGCAAGCGGAATTTGAAGAGCTGGGACTCCAATGCAAGGCATCGCTTTTGCCAGTCCATACAGCTACTGTTCTCCACTGTGAGTTCTGCCATTGTGAAGTTAATCATCCACTTGGGATGTCATCTGAGGTACTCTAAAAATCCTACAGAAGAAAGGGGGGAAAAAAAAGAAAAAAACAAAAAAACAT
>NW_009658890.1:0-895 GCF_000708025.1 Charadrius vociferus | reverse complement strand
AAATCACTATGCAGAGTTTGCTTTCAGACAACTGAGCTAAGCAGTGTAGGGTTGTTGGATTTTTCACCTTCCTTGTACTTTGTTCTACTCTTTCCTGAACTTTAAGTAAAAATAGTCTGTGTTACAGACAGAACAATCTA
Organism: Charadrius vociferus; assembly: GCF_000708025.1. Taxonomy (NCBI): domain Eukaryota; kingdom Metazoa; phylum Chordata; class Aves; order Charadriiformes; family Charadriidae; genus Charadrius; species Charadrius vociferus. Next base: position 755 of record NW_009658890.1, on the reverse strand, counting down.
GTCACTACATTGATGAATTTATTAGCCTTGAGGTTGTTTCCTCTTTTGAAATACAAGTTCTGATTAAGCACGTCCTTAAATCTAAGATAGTGAGAAACCCTAATAATAAACTGAAGTAAGAAACTACTCCCTTAGGTACAATTCTCTTCCAGTTTACCCTAAATGTTTACCACCCAAACAAAATTTACATCCTTGAAAGAAGTAGATTTAATAGCTCTAAATTATTCCATTTAGCCACTGAAAAAGCACAGTACTGCTGGTGGCAACAGTTTCTTCATAATACCCAGGAGTGTTTCTGATTTTGGTGAGCCATGGCAACCCTCCCCCCACTGCCAACCAAAACCACCCTACAAAGAGTGGGCCTTGCCCATTTCAGCCTGCCTTCTGTGTTCAAATTAGGCAAGAATGTAGTAGTCTGTGGTCCCCGTTACTCACATTTTTTTCAGTTGCCTGAATGATACCAAGCTAACTACTAACACAACTGTGCAGACTGGCAAAGGCAAATCACAGCATTAGAGCAAGCCAAGATCAGACAATCATTTTTGGTATCATATTTCACCATTACTTTTTATTAGTTTCTCAACAAATTACTCTTTTTGGCCATTCTCATCTTGCTCCTTCTGCGTAAGATACTTCTTTAACCAAATCCCAGCAGCTAGCTCACTGAGAGGAAGCTTCTTAACACAGCAGGCAAAAGTGTCATCCTCCCAGAAAAAGCCTGCCACTTATCAGCACTGCATCTTATGCTATATGCT
>NW_009658889.1:0-893 GCF_000708025.1 Charadrius vociferus | reverse complement strand
TCCCAGGCTCCCGGGCTGAGCCCTCTCCATCGGCCCGTTGCTCACCTCTCCCCGCTTCCCCACCGCGCTCTGCAGTGCGTCCACGTTTCGGATGCCAGCAGTGAGGTGGTGCTCCATGGCTCCTTCCAAGAGCTATTCTGGAACTGCGACCCTGCGCTGGCACCTCTCGCTCCAGAGGCACTCAGCTGTGGCCACCACAGCCAGTCTCCCAGCGCGTGGTTATATAGAGCAATCGCACATTGTTGCATCGTCACGTTGCCGCGACATCGCACTGTTGCATCATCGTGTTGCCTCGCCGCCACCCGGCTGCTGCCTGGTCGCCCTGGGGCCCGCCTGGAGGCCCTTCTGGACACGCATGCGGGCCACCCACTCTCGCTGACCCTGCTTCGAGCACGGGGCCTCGACTAGGTGCTGACCCGCTGCCCCTCCTTCCTCCTCATGCCTCGTTTTCCCAGCTTTGGCCTTCAGGTGGCAGGGCTGCAGCTGGGCTGCCCGCGGGCGGCTGCTGCTGCTGCACTGACTTTGGCAGACCATTTTTGGACTGTTGCCCTGTCACGGGCAGAGCAGCCTCCACTCGGGGAATTACGCTGCACTACATTTTGGGCCCATTGCTCTCCACGTCTAATTCCCGATTTGCGTCTTGACAAACATGAGGACAAACGAAGGACGCAGGACACCCCTCTCCTCCCCTTTCCTCAGGCTCCCCTTCAGCTCAGACACCTCTCTGACCCCTCCTCAGTCTCCCCTGCCCAGGTTTCTGCTGCGTGCCACCCTCGGGCCTTCCCACTGCCTCCCGGGAGGTGACGGGTACGCATCGGTGCAGCGTGGTTTCTCTCTGCCCCTCTTTGCCTTTCCCTCTGGCCTTCTGCTTTGGTATTTGCCCCGTTGGAGGG
>NW_009658888.1:0-895 GCF_000708025.1 Charadrius vociferus | reverse complement strand
TTTTTTTTTTACTGTTGTGGAGGAGATCTGAGTAAACGCAGGTAGGCTTGTAGATGTCTAAGTGGTAAAAATACTGTGTGGGATGAAAACTGAACTTAGTATTTGCACTAACACAATTACAGTTTGATCGTAAGTCTTAGCAGAATAATTGAAAGTGGGAAATATGTATTTCAAGTTGAAGAAGTTCTTGAAACTCATCATAGCGTTAAGTTTTAACGTAGCTGAGAGAGAATGAGTTTTAATGACTTTTGTAAATTGCTGCTTTCTAATTGTGTGACTGAAGACCCTTTTCACTGAAGCTGTAGGAACGCTGAATATTGCAAGTGTCTGATGCTGAGTGCTTTGTGCTACTTCTCCTGGACTGTAACTTCTCTTCGTGGTTTGGTGATGGCCAAGGCACTGAAAGTAGTGGAGCTGCCGTGGTGTTCCTTATGGTGACTAAAAACCTTTGTAATTACACATTGCTGGTTTAAAAACTTGCGTATAAATATGCTAGTGTTTGACATGTTCCCATCACTTTTGGTAGCAGAAGTATTAAATATGATGTGGAAAGGCCATTTATAAAGCCAGAGCATAGCTCTAGGATAGAGCGTAATCCATAAGAGCTCAGTTCTCTTTGGTCAGCCTTAGCAAGATAAGAGTTAGTGCTTGACCTTTATTTACTTTAAGACATGCAGTGGAAATGTAGCAAAGCCTTACAACTCTGGCCATAGTGTAGGCTGGGTCCAGCAGAGAGGTTAGCGTGTGTTGTTACAGCGGAGGTGTAATTTATGTGGGTAGTGTAGTAATGGTAGTGAGTTTTCACTAGATGGCGATAGAGACCTGGAGATCATTAATCAATTAAAGACTTTCATTTTTGCCACTAAGTGTTTTAAACCTTGACTATCAGGTTTTT
>NW_009658887.1:0-894 GCF_000708025.1 Charadrius vociferus | reverse complement strand
AAAAAAAAGTGCATTTGGGGTTTTTGTTTTGGAAAATAACCAAAACCATGCATTACGGGAGAACCCAGAAAGTTTTCATTCTCATGAACCTGAACTTTAGAACTGGTTCTCCCTGGGCTTGTCAGAATCATCTGTACAGACTGAAGTAAGACTTAGATATTTTGGGGAGACATTAAATATGGAAACCATTTTGCAATTGCTGCTGAGAATAAGATACTGTAAACTAGCAAGTTTAGTCCCATGCTCTGTGCTTTTATCTTGCCAAGAAAAAGTTGGTGGCCCAAAGGTGAGAGTCCTGCAAGCCCAGCAAATGCATAGAGAAACAGTGCTTTGCGTTTCTGCAGGTGGTTCATAAAAATGTGTCTTTCTTTCATGTCTTCATGTCTGTTTAGAACCCACCAGTGATATCAGATGTCACGAGATTTCCTCCTGCCCAGCTTCTTCTGTGTGCCCATGAGCAAGGAAGAATTAGGATTTGCTTATTGTTGTACCCATGTCACAATCTAAGGAGCAACAGGAAACTTCAGAGAAGGGGAACAATAACTGAGAGCACCTAAAAATATTGCCTCACATTAAGTGTAAGAAGGATAGTCCAGGGACCATTAACGTGGCCAGGGTTAGGACATATCAACTCTGTGGATGAACTGGGGAGCTATGCTTTCCTTGTGGGCCAGGAGTGGTGGGAAATCTATTCCCATTATATACCCACAAGGAGGAAGGTTGACGTGCTTTGGATAAAAGAAGGCTTTCCAGCGGGTTGAGAAGGTAGCATTTCCATCGTGGAATCCATCTTCATGGATGTCTAAAAATGCATGGGTACTGCGACAGTACCTGTGTACGTACAACTCCAATCTTCTCCTAGGTAAGTAATTGTGAAAGTTCTGGCACTTTTTT
>NW_009658886.1:0-894 GCF_000708025.1 Charadrius vociferus | reverse complement strand
TTTTTTTACACTGTGCCTGTACTTAAGAAATTATTTTTTTTTATGTTCAGAAGGGCAGCCAAAATTGTAGAAGGTCTGAATCTGATGATCTGCACTATCTGAACATTAGTAGACGACTAACGTCCATGAGACACAATTAGTAGAGGATGCTGATTGCATCATAAAGCTTCAAAAGGATTTACTGTTTCACTTGCTGGTGGCTCAACTCTGGTTCCAAAGGTACCAAGAGTTTGATGGGAATGCCAGTTATGTATCTGAGGAATAATGGTGAGTGTCATTTGGTTGGTAAGGACTAAATCTGAGATACACGACAACCTCCATAAACTGTAGTTCATTGAATATTGCACTGGATCAGGACAAGGATTCTGCTCGTATCTTTATTTTGTATTTTTGGAAAATATTCTCCCATCTTTATGGTGCAGTTTCCCATTTGCTTAACGCAAAGATGACACTTGACAAAGTTGTCAGAGATCTAGAGATGGTATATGTAAAGCAATTAGTCATTTTGAAATTTCATTACTGTTCCAAAGGAAAACCTTTCCTCCACTTTCTGAGTAGTTAAAATCATCAGGGGTGATATTTTGGGGGCTGGAAAAATAACAGTATGCAGTGGTTTTGTTCACAATGGCAAAACATAAAGAGGCACAGTAAGGCAGCTTATGGGAAAGATAGTATAATAACAACAATGACCTCCCAACCTTTATAAATTAGGAAGTGCAACTTCTAAATCAAAAACAGCACCAGAAGCTCTGGGAATGGAAACAGACTTAATTCTCTGTTGTGCAAAGAACCCGAGATTTCCATAACAGCAGGTCAGATTTTCAGTCCTGTGTACATGTCCGCTCGTTTCATAAATTCCGGACAGCTGTGTGTTCTGCTGGCCTTGGGAACAAG
>NW_009658885.1:0-894 GCF_000708025.1 Charadrius vociferus | reverse complement strand
GTAATAAAACCAATAAATGTTCAAATTCTGTCCCTTTCCCAAGCAAAAACATATTTTTGAAGTTGGACTAGTTTGGTCAGGGTTTACTTTTGATGGGGAGTGTGACTCGGTTATTCGCCCCTGGAATCCATTTACTTCTGCCACCGGGCCCCGCTGGCCCTGCCAAGGCAGCGCTAGCGTACACCCGAGGCAGGGCTGCAAAAAGCAAACCTGGGCAGAGCCAGGCAGCGGAGGGGGGCTTTGCAGGGCAGAAAAAGGGAATCTGGGATGCATCGGGAACAGCGGCTGAGGAGCAAGAGAAGGCTGAAAGACTTCATCTCACTTGCAGACCCTTTAGGGAGGGCGTGATGTGAATGATGCGTTTCTTACTGCATCTAAGTCCTGGGGGTGATGGCCTCCAGCTCATGTTGGGACGTTGTGCTGGGGACCTAATCCCCGCTCTGCTCTTCTGGTTTGTGGCATTTGATCTTCTGCAATGTGATCACGCCACATAGTCTGTTCCCTTAGCCATTTTGTCAAGCTCCTCTAAAAATGAACCGGGTTTTCACTCCATCTCCTTCTACCAGTTCCTCAGCAGCGGTGCCTGCTGGTCTTCGCTTGCACTTGCTTGACGAGAAACCCTGCTCTGTCAAAAACGTACAGTGGGGAGGGGAGGTGGACAACATGTCTCTCTCTGGGTGCTCGCGGCTGCGGCGCCATCGGGACCTGCGGCGGAGGGGAGGACCGAGGTGCACAGAAGGGGGCTTCCTCAACCGGGGGAACCACGGGGGAGCAGAGAGACCCGCTGGGAGCCCGCGGCTGGCGCGGCAGCGGCTGAGGGGGTCTGGACGGGGCCAGGCGGGAGACTTAAACGCGGTGTAACCGAAACTGGCACCCGGTCGCTGAGGCGAGCAG
>NW_009658884.1:0-894 GCF_000708025.1 Charadrius vociferus | reverse complement strand
CGGCTCTAGCACACCTTGGTGCCAGCTTCTACCTGCACGAAGCAACAGCTCTCCGACCTGCAGGGGCTCGGGGGGAACATAGGGGCACTCTGCTTGCTTCCCTCAGGAAGGGACATACAGCATATTCCTTTTACCTCCATGTACTGCTCCAGTGCTATGGCAACGTGAACAACAAATAGAAGTCAAGACAATATGAACTTTGAGCAGAATTTGCCATTTTCATAGCTTCTGTTGAAAAATAGCTTTGGGAAATTTTGAGTGAATTTCCACATTTCCTTGAGCTTCTTTTGCCAGTAATTCAGTAGATCCTGCGACTTGGTCTCTGCCTACGCATTGCCTTTCACTGGCAGATCCCCAGGTAATCATTATACTTTGGCAGTTTTTTCCAGGGAATTTTTCATATATCTTTTATAAAAGCAGTGCCCAAAGGCCAATGCGGTGTTATGACTGTTCTTTGCAATTTCTCCCTCCAGTTCCAGGCGGCCGCTGCTGCCCTGAGACAGCAACAACACAAAACCCCGGGAAGCTACGCAAGAGGAAGGACCCATTAATACACCCTGTAGCTTCCAAGGAACAGCTACTTGAAAATAAAGCTGTGTGTTCTCTCCACCTTCAGTTTGCTGAGTCTGGGTGTCTCTGCTCATTGTGCTCCAGAAAACTTCTACTTCCAACACCCCCCAAAAGCAGTACATACCAGAGACTCAGAAAATTTGTACTCTGCCTCAGAGGTACCATTCTCACAAATACCGATATGAAATATTAGAACAAAGCAGCATACTTAACTTGCCACCTTGGCTCTCAGATCACCCTTCAGCTTTTTGATGCAACCTTCCCTGCTATCATACAGCATTTTTATTCTCGCACCATATACATACATATAGACAAATGCACACA
>NW_009658883.1:0-893 GCF_000708025.1 Charadrius vociferus | reverse complement strand
CTTGTCTGCATGCAGTCTTTTTTGTTTCCTCTTTTCCCAATTCACTGATCACCATAAATCAAGTCAAACTCTCCAGGTTTGATTTTTCAGTCCTGTGTTTTTTCAGCTTTTGTTTCACTCCCTTCCCAAATGCCCTTCCAGTCCCTGGTCAGAACTATGGGGCTCCTACAGCTGTGACTGCCCCCGTGGTGTCATGCTGCACCCTTTGCCCAAAGGATCCCTCCACAGTTGTCCCCCTCCTTGTACCCGGGCAAACTTCATCCACGTTGCTGCTGACCAAGAGCAAATCTCCTGCCTACCCTTAGGGTGAGCTCCTCTGAGTCCTCATGGGCCATGGCGTTTGGGTTAACCCTCGCCCCGCGCTTCAAAAGTTGCATAGTTGCAATCCCCTCCACCCCCTTCCCCATGGTGCCCACCATGCCTGTACCTTCTGCACCATCAGTTGGGGATTGCTGAAGTTCATCAGGTGGATGTGCCCCAGGAAGGGGATGGAGAAGGGGCTGGGAGGGAAGTTCTTTGGCTTTCTGTTCTTCATGTAGTCGGCAATGAGCAGAAAGACGACGAGGAAGACGAGGATCGTCTGTAAGGAGATGCTGTCCCAGAGGAAGCGCAGCATGGCTGGATGGTGGGGCTCCGTAGGGATGTGTCCTGCAGTAGGTCAGGGCAGGTCAAGCTCACGGTGCACCACCGAACCCCCCAGGGACAGGGGGAGAGGGTGATGTGCTGGCGCAGCTGTGGGTGCAAACACAAGACAGCATGGAGTAGCTTTTGCTGACCTGCCCTGGAGGCTATGCTCTGATTCCTGCTTTCCCAGGTTTCAGCAAGGACCATTTGATGAAACCCCTTCCTGATTAAGCTCGTGCATTCTTTGATCTCACTGTAAAAAAAAAAAA
>NW_009658882.1:0-895 GCF_000708025.1 Charadrius vociferus | reverse complement strand
GCTGAGTGCCTGTCCACAGGTTTGGCAGCAAGGAGGAGTACATGGCCTTCATGAACGAGTTCCTGGAGCTGGAGTGGACCAGCATGCAGCAGTTCCTCTACGAGATCTCCAACCTGGACACCCTCACCAACAGCACCAGCTTCGAGGGCTACATCGACCTGGGCCGCGAGCTCTCCACCCTGCACGCCCTCCTCTGGGAGGTCATGTCCCAGCTCAGCAAGGTACCCCGGTCACCTGGGACCCCTGTGGTAGAGGGTCACCTGGACACCTGGGTCCTCTCTTGGGTGGTAATCAGGAGCTTGGATGCCTAGGTTCTCCCCACGGTCCTGGACCTCCTGGTGGGACCCATTTTGGGGTCCCATCAACCCCTGAACCCCAAGGGGGAAGTCACTGGGGACCCAGCCCCTTGTGTCCCACCATGGGAGGTCACTGGGACACCATCGACCTGTGTCCCACCACAGGAAGTTATTGGGGTCCCATCCACTCCTGCGCCCAAAGGGGAGGTCATTGGGGTCCCATCCATACAGGTCCCACCATGGGAGGTCATTGAGGTCCCATCCACCTGTGTCCCCCCAGGGCAGGACATTGGGGTCCCAGGCCCTCATGTCCCACCACGGGCGGTCATTGAAGTTCCATCCAGCCCTGCCCCCCAAAGGGAGGTCATTGGGGTCCCGTCCATCCAGGTCCCACCACAAGAGGTCATTAGGATGCCATCCACCTCTGCCCCCCCAAGGGGAGGTCCTAGGGGTCCCAGCCCCTCATGTCCCACCACGAGAGGTCATCGAGGTCCCATCCACCTATGCTGGGGTGCCGGGGGGTTGGGGTGGGGACACGTGGCTGACCTGCCCCCCCAGGAGGCCCTGCTGAAGCTGGGCCCACTGCCCCGGCTGCTGCA
>NW_009658881.1:0-893 GCF_000708025.1 Charadrius vociferus | reverse complement strand
GTGTGTGTGTGTGTAAACATTCAGGCACCATCACATGCTGTAACGCGGAGAGCTGTCCCTGTGTGTTTGTTTATGTGCGTTTGTGCTTCACATGTGCTTCAGCAGATCAAGATTTTCAAGCACTCGTGTTTGTGAGTTGGCATAACCATGACACTATTGCACAAACCTATGGCCATAATTTGAGATACAGATACATATATGCTATACATATATGTGCCCAAACATAAATATGTGTATGTATATATTTGTACATATCTCTATGTATACACACACATATAACCAGACTGTCAGGCAGTAATGTACTCATGCATACTTATCTTTTTATATATGTCTCTCAATACAAATATATTTTCATTTGTGTAATATATGTATATGCATTATATATGCATATGTATTAAATAATATTGTGTGCATATGCAAAAAAATACACGAAAAGATAAGTTTAAGTAGGGTTTAACGTATTTTAATCTCCATTTAATGCTTTGTCTTGGACAAGAGTCTCCACTGAGACACTGTGATGGCCTGATGTAATTCAGCTGTGTTCTTGGTATGACTTCAGGGTGGTCACCGTCACACTGTGGTGGACTGAATGAATGAGGTAGATGGCTATAAGTGAGAGATGAGATGATAGAGCAGCAAACCTTGCAAAGTGTGGTGGGGATAAGGAGTATAGCCAGCTCCTTAATCAGATTTCCCAGATTACCATATTTTATTTGTTTATGGGGTTAGCATGGATAAAAGCTGCTGCCTCTTCTGAAGTTCCTTCAACTACTTCCCATATCCCTATACAGCACACGGATATAACTCACTCCCACTCACTCCATAGTTATATGTGTAAAGACCTACAGGGAAAGACCTTTGCTTCAGAGGGCTTCATAAATTCTGTCAAAGGA
>NW_009658880.1:0-893 GCF_000708025.1 Charadrius vociferus | reverse complement strand
ACATAATGTGATTGTTGTCTCCATAGATAGATTCAAATATCTAATGATTTGATGAAAATTGACAAATATGACTAGATAAGACAACAGTTCAAGAACATGAGGGACTTGGTATCATTAGCCACTTTATCAAACAGCAGCAAGATACTTTTTTGGTAGTTTACTACTACCTAACAACATTCAGTTTTAACTAAAAGGTTATTCTCAATATTTGTATATTGAACTCTAGCTCCCACTTTTACCAGTTATGTGGGGAACAATGAATGAGAGAAGATTTAAGGCTGGATCTTAAACACTGCTGATGCCTTCTGCAAGTCACCAAGCGGCAGAACTGGGTCAAAAGTTTTCATTTTTGTTTTTCTCAAGAAATTAAATACCATTCTAATCTGGAAAACAGTACAACGGTTCAAAGTAATAATATATTGAAAAATTAAATGAGAAGAAGGGAAGACTTGAGTTAGCAAACGTTCTTACATTTATCTTCAGGACCAAATTCACATGGGAGAAAAGTGACAGATTAGTTTCACATCATGAGCAATTTTTAAGCAGGCTACTACCTCCAGCTGCAATGACAGACTTCTACAAATTGCAAGATTCTTTTGCAGTTTTAACTAGTCTCCAGTTAGATTTCAGTTGTTCTGTAAAGGAAACCCAATCCATAGATTCCTCAATAAAAACACTATACAGCTCTATACCCACAGATCTATATGCTTTATCCTCTAGATTTCATACCCATCTTTCACTGGTTGCATTGAGAATTATCTTCATGATGAACGCAAGTATATGCATACTCTTCATCTGATTGCCATAAATTCTTTCTATTACAATTTTATTAAGCATTTTCACCTAATTAGCTAGGATTTCTAATTGAAGGTTAGGTGAGAAATAGGCATTTT
>NW_009658879.1:0-893 GCF_000708025.1 Charadrius vociferus | reverse complement strand
TTTTTCATTAGTTCTACTAAAACTTGGAGCAACCTGAAATTCTAGCTGTAAACCACAACTGACAAAACCACTTAGAACACGTGTTTTTCAAGGAAGAAATTTCAAGCAGGAAATTCATTGCTTAGAAACCAAGAGGACTGCTCATGTGCTGCAGGTTAACTGCAAGCAAAGGAGTTTCACTAGATAAGATCTTTACAGAATTTAAATCACTGGAATCTAAAACACATAAAAACTATTCAGATACTGTTATACATGAGGTACAGAACAACTTGGACTTGTAAAATCTGTACAGAGTTCATTGCTGAAAGGCTTCATGGGAGAAGCACAGTTTATGAGTAATGCAAAAAGGAAAAGGAATTAAGTAGTTTCTTGCAGCCACAGCCTATTGATCATAAATCCTTCCTCTTGGTGAATCAGAGATGTAGGACTGATGTAGAACCAAGGGACAAATGTTACTTCACTTTACGTGCAAACTGCTGAAGTGTTATAGTTGTAACAAAAAAGTCCCCAATGTATTTATCACTTCTACTCATCTTTTTGGTCCCTTCAAGTGCAAACCTCAAAGGGTGATACCCCTTCCTCACTCTGGAAGAGCTTGTTTCATCCTTTTTTTGACTGGCTCTCTGCCTTGCTTTCCCTTTGTTCCCAGGTGTTATTTGTGATGTGGGTCCAACTCACGATGGTATTTCAGTCAGGATCCTGTTACAGCATAAATGTGTAGGGACAGAAAGCCTTTAAAAACAGTGGTATTTAGTCATTCCTCAGCAGCACTAGGTGTGTTAGCAAAAGACATGAAAGGGCTCTACATGGGGAGTGTTGGCTACACCACTGCAAGTTCCCATTGCCCCACGCGCCCTCATCTTTGGGGCTCTTCTCACAGCAGCTCTGTTGCA
>NW_009658878.1:0-893 GCF_000708025.1 Charadrius vociferus | reverse complement strand
CTCCTTTTCCACAAAGTCCTGAATGGGAGTGCCTTCGAGGACAGGCTTGGGGGAAGCATACTACAGGAGTTAGCTTTGCTCCAGCTGGCTTCTGTCCAACCTCAGTTTTCTCCAAATGCAGAGAAAAACATGAGCACAGCCCATATGGGATATCCAAAGCCCTTTGAGAGTTTGCAAACAGTCCCTGTGTTGTTGGGATTTCACTGTGGTTCTCTTATTATGGGTTCTGGAATTTTACTCCAAACTTGCTCAAAACTTTGTTAAGAGATTCCCAAAGACACTGATGAACAAGGGGTATAAAACTATTTTTGCGTTCTGTGGAGAGGAGTCCAAGAAAGGCCGCTTGTATGTAGAAATGAATGACCAAAAACTGTGACTTGCTTTTACAACTTTCCCCTTCCTTCTTTGGTAGCCTAACAGTTTGTAATTTTTCTGCTTATTCATGCAGGAACTACCTCTTCAGACTTAGTCTACACAACGTTTCTCTTATTCAGGTATGTTCACTTTTACTCTCTTGTTTTATTTGACTTGCTAATGAATGTTCTGTAATATTTGATGTACATTTTCAGAAGGTTGTATAGTGTAAATTTGTGCAGAGTGATGGAGCACAGAGAAGACAAAGTCAGAACCAGATGCTTATTCCCACTCCAACGATAATGCTGGGGGAAGGGCTCTTCTACACTTTCCCATTTGAACAGCACTCTCTGCTCTTGATTCTTGAGTGTTTGGCTGGTAACAGGATCTGCCAAAAATATGGCAGCTTAAGGAACAAAGTATGTAGTGTGACTGATACAGGCTTGAACACAACAATCAATAGAAATCTTTGGCTTTCATTAGAGGAGATGTCAGCAACATGTAGGAGAAGCTTGTACTGTTCTTGTCCATCCTCATTT
>NW_009658877.1:0-892 GCF_000708025.1 Charadrius vociferus | reverse complement strand
CAATGTTTGGAGGAGAGGAGTGCTGTCAGTTTACAATGGAATTAGCTACTTACATGATTTTCCTGAATACCGATGGTATTACTGGTCTCAAAATTAGCAAAATCAGTACAGAGGCAACCTCATGAAATGCCTATCATGACTGGTAAAATTGAGATGCACTGTCTCACTCTGGATCTATTTTCTTCTCTTCAGCTTTGTGCTCTGCAAGCAGTAGCAACTTCTTTGTATTGCATGCATCTTACTAAAACTAACATTTGCTATATGTATCTTTATTTTTTCATCTCTGGCTCAGTGTCACTTAGAGGCGGTTTGCAATGTAGAATTTGGGTGTGTAAGTGCAAAGAATTAGTTTTACTGTTGAAAGGAGGGCTACAAATCCTTTTAGAAGGGGACCGATGTATTGTTTTCATAGGGCACACTGAACAGGGGTCATGCAGTGATGACTTGTCAGGGAGTTGGGTCACAGCAGAACATGTGTGAAGTTGTCTTCAGTGATGTTTAGCCACTGAATCTTCCGGTCTGACTTGTCCGTGCAATTTGAAACTCAGTTGTTACTTTGTCATATCAGGTGATAGAGAACGTTTGATTTGTAAGCCTTACTAGAATAAAGGAGGTAAAATGGGCTCTGTTGTGGCTATTGTGATACGTGCTTGTTGTTTCAGAATACTGGCATTTTTGCTTCTGAAGTACCTGCATATTTTGATGTACCACCCACTTTCAGCAATTTCTAACCAGTGCTCTTTTTGTGGTGATTATTCATCCTAAACTTTAAAAATCGGCATAGTTGTCCTGAACATGAGAGTGAAAATAATACAGCCTAATGAATTGTCAGCATTTTAATGTGGTATCCTTTCAAAAATCCCAACCTAAACCAACCAAACAAACAAAAAAA
>NW_009658876.1:0-893 GCF_000708025.1 Charadrius vociferus | reverse complement strand
TGGAGCCACTTCCTACCCTCCTTGGCACTGCCTACGTGCGCCCTGCCACTGTCTGCCTTCCTGCCGCTCCTGTTGGGACGTGCACTTGGCTCGCTCCATGCCTCTGCCTGCTCCCAGCCTGTGGCCCATGCTGCTGGATCAGGGCCCTGAATGGCGAGGGGAGAGCAGTAGACTGGGAGGTGAGGATGGGGCACTGGGAAGATGGATGTGGAGCCGTGTGTGAGGTCTGGGAGCTGGAGCCATGTTCGGTGCTGCTCCCTACCCGAAACTTCCTCCCAACGGCTGTTGTTGCAAGAGGGTTTCTGGGAATAGGCGAGTCTTGGTGTCATCCCCCCTCGCCACCCTGGGTACCCAGCCTCTGCTTGGCTGGGCTGGGGCATCCCCCCATGGAGCCCTGCTGTGCCTGTGGCGCTGCTGGTCCTGCCCGAGCACCCTGGGCAACGTTGCTGCCTGCGGCACTGCTTTGGCCTCACCGGGTCCCTGCCTGCTGCAGGCGGCCCGAGAAGGAGCAGGAAGCACCCAGGCGCCAACAGCAGGGCTGCGGGGGATTTCTGTATCTTGATTTTGAGCTTGCTTCCTTCCTGGTGGGGAGCATGCGGCCGGGGAGGGGAAGGGGCGTTGCTGAACCAGGGTTCATTCATCCGCAAGAGCGGGAGGAGAGAAGAGACTGCGTCACTGCCCGGCAGTTGCGCTCGCAAGAGCCTACGTTTGCTCTTTCCATCGCCTTGAGGTCATTTTTGCCGAGCAGAGCCTTTTTGTCTCCCCGGCCCTTGTGTGTGCCCCCCGGGGGAGGCGGGGTGGGCAGGTACCCAGCGCAGGGCCTGTAACACCCTGCCCAGCGCTCCTGCCTGCTCTGCTGCGGAGGGCCGGGAGCTCGTGGCCTCTGCATCCTC
>NW_009658875.1:0-891 GCF_000708025.1 Charadrius vociferus | reverse complement strand
AAAAAAAAAAAAAAAGATGAAGTTCTACAATTCCATGACATGCTTGTACTCCAACAGAAAAAGAAAAGAAATAAACAGTCCTTTAGCGTAAAGCATTACATACACTTTTCCTAGTGGGTTCATGTTCAGCTACATTCTGAATGCTGGTAAGCATAATTTAATTTCAGCACGTACTTGTTCATGCATTATTTCAGAAAGCTCTTTTGCCATCTCTCTGTAGTTGGCCTTCATTTCTTCTTGATATTCCAGCTGATCTTCTTTTATAAGTCGTTCATTTACACCGAGAGCATGACCACAAGCTTCAACAAATTGCCTGATTTGGATAAAATAATAATAAAAAAATAGTATCTCAATAAGGAACACAAAATCCAAAAGATTAATTCAAAATGACAGCTTAAAATATGTTTTTAATGCAGTCAGGACACTATCACAGTTAAAAACTTAAAAAAAAATATCTTATGATAACAAATCTTGGGGGAAAAAAAAGCGACTTTTTTTTATTTTCAAAAAACATACCTAAAAACTTCCTTTAGCAGCTTTACTTTATTGTCTGGATATCTTTTGGTGTTTGTGTCATCTAAGAAAGCTCTTGCATATGCTAATGGACCAGCATTAACCTAAAAAGAACAAGATTTATGAAATAAAGTTATTTCTGTCTTTCTGTCACATATTGTCTTAGCAATAACAGGTACTACACGTGTCTGTCTGATTTACTTTTCTTAGGAGAATACATTGGTTTCAAAAAAGCTGGACTTGGGAAATAAGAAAACTGTTGGAGTTGGAACATAAGAGCAGGAGAGGTCTCTACAGCACTGTGTATAACCTGTCCTGACACGTAGAAACCACTTTGATGATACAGCAAAGTAACTGCTGATATTGCTAATGTGTTAT
>NW_009658874.1:0-892 GCF_000708025.1 Charadrius vociferus | reverse complement strand
TGTTTTCTGCTGGCTAGCTGTTGATTTGTAAGAATGCTTGAGCTGTAATGCAAGGGAAGCAGCAGGAACATATAGCTGGAGTTGAAGGAGAAGGATTCTTTATTTTGGTGGCAATGAGTTGTTAGATCGGCTCATGGAGCAGCTTTTTGGATTTTTTCTTTTTTAATTTTTTTGGAGTGGGTTCGGTTCCCTGGACAGCATGTGGCCACAAGAATGAGTGGCAAGGGCAGGGGGGAAAAGGCCAGGCAGGTTGCTAGGCTTTTAGTTTGCTTTTTTTATGTGACAACACTTATTCATGTGAGAATAAAACCTTGTTGAAGTTTTGACCTAAACGAAATCCTCTGGTTACACCAAGAAGTGTTTGGACACTTTAGCTGATGTTGCTACTGTGCGATGCATTTTATAAATCTGTATGAACTATGTGCTCAGCTACTGTTACACTAACAAGAGTACATTTTCTCAGGCACAAAAGTATTAATTCTGTATTTCCAAATGATGTATAAGCGAGATAAATGATGATATGCAGAAAATTTTATTGCTACTCTTTAAAACTGTGCATGTCCTGTAAGGGATTATTCTGGGTTGTAAATCCCTCTAGGGGGGTTTTGACTTTGGTTTTATACAGCTTTGAAATAAAGGTTGTTTTGAACAACATGGTTTTTATTTTCTTTATTATCCTAGGTGGATGGAAAAGGATCCATCAAAGAACTGTTTCCCACAGGGAAGCAGCTGGAACCATTGGTAGCTCCTGTAGCAGATGGGAAAGTTGCAGTTGGCCAAGATGATCTAACCGTTGTGCTCAACGAAGAAGGGATCTGTACTCAGAAATGTGCCTTGAATTGGACAGATATTCCTATAGCCATGGGTGAGAATTAGCAGTAATTTTTTTTTT
>NW_009658873.1:0-892 GCF_000708025.1 Charadrius vociferus | reverse complement strand
TAGAGGAGAAGGGAGGAAGCAAAGATGGAAAACAAATATTCGGCTGACCAGTTTCTTCCCCCTGTGGTGTTTACTTCTGTGTCACGCATCTGCATTTCAAAACCCCACATATTTACATGCCTCTAAGAGGAAGGGCATGTGTTTGCTGCCCCATTCAAAACTGAGCACGTATTTACATGCTTTGCTGAATTGGGGCCATATACCCTTCTTTTTCCTTGACACTGCCAGCAACCCTTTGTTTCTGCTGGTCAAACAAAACAGAACACAAAAAAGAAGGAGACCGGGGAAAGAAAATGTATTTATTAAATGGTTCTATAAATAAAAGAGCTGGGAAGATATAGGAGGCTCTGATCTCTGAGGGGTGATGGCAAAGTGCTACTGATAAAGTGGCTATGATTCAGATCAATAGCAAACAAGACAGGCAGACGAATTTCCCCTTTGATCTTCATTTCCCGTGCAGCCCGAGTCAGTCTGACTGTGAAACACAAATTACTGCTTTGTGCAGGGGAAAAGTAGTTTGCTTGGCTTTTTGCTTATTGCACAAGTGGATTGGATGGCAAATGATGTGTCACTTGTTACCATTTCAAAAAGCCACTGGAAAATGGTGGCTCCAACACTTCAACTTGATGTGTCAACATTTTTTGTGTCAGCAGGGTATTATAGGGTTGATACATAGATCAGTGCTAAATGGTCTTAATAAAAAAAAGATTCAATCTAGAAGAAGGAAATAAAACTCAGGGCAGGGTTCATCTGTAAAGCTATAAATATCCAGTAGGGAAATTTGAGGGGGCAAAATAGTGATGATGGGAGATGATGCTTTGCAAGCCAGAACCGTGCTTTTGGCCTCAAATCTGTGTTGTAACTTGCTCTGCCCTACTACTGACTTAGGGAA
>NW_009658872.1:0-891 GCF_000708025.1 Charadrius vociferus | reverse complement strand
AAAAAAAAAAAAAAAAGCTGAACTCTGTAACTGACAGTTTCTGTGGTTTTTGAACATTTTTGCAGATTTCTTGAAAAGACCGCTGGAGAGTTATGTGAAAAAATTAAAAGTACCCGTTCATGTGATCCGAATGGAACAGCGTTCTGGATTGATTAGAGCCAGATTAAAGGGGGCTGCTGCTTCTAAAGGCCAGGTCATCACCTTCTTAGATGCTCATTGTGAATGTACAGTAGGCTGGCTGGAACCTCTGCTGGCAAGGATCAAAGCTGACAGGTAATTATTCATCTATTGGTCCATGTTGTTTTTTTCAGTTATTAAGAAATGCTCCAAGTATTACGGTATAGTGTGCAAGCAAATAACTACTTTCTGAAAGGCTGGATAAATTATGTACTTCTCATTTGTGTAAAGATGAAAGGCTGATTCAGTACAACTTTTAAAAAGTAAAACTTGGTTTAAAATGAAGCTTATATTAGGATGCATAGGATAATGTGTTAAATAGCAGGAGATCTGAGCATGAATAGAGTTAGAAGTAGTGGAATTTGAGTTCTTCTGTCTGCAGCATGGCCCGTTCCTTCATGAATTCGGCAAGATATTCTTGACGAAGAATGTAACACCAACACTGAGCAAGAACTGTCAGGCTTACTGTTTTCAGGTTCTCGTTGCGATTTCTTTATTTCAAAATGTATTTGTATTGTGGAATTTCGTGCTGTGGCTTGGTCTTCTGGGGTGTATTTTCTGAAGTTAGAATACTTACTGAGTCGTGCTCATCTACACTGCAGTAACATAACTGACTTACGATAGAAACACAAAGCTAAGTCATGACACTTATATCCGTGATAGTGTGATGGAAATTGTTTTGAGAGTAAAAAAAACCAAAAAACCAACCAAAAC
>NW_009658871.1:0-891 GCF_000708025.1 Charadrius vociferus | reverse complement strand
TTTTTTTTTACTATTTATCTTCTCTGATCAGACTGATTTTATCATTTGATCAGATTTAAAGTTGGCAAACAAAGATTATGCACAGATGTAACATATTAAGGCATCTGCACGGTGTCTGATCCAGTAACAAATTTTCGTGTTGAAAAGACAGACTACCAGGACATTCTATTTTATGAACTAAAAATTGGCTAGGTAAACAGATTGCAAGCAACAGGTCTCAATTACCAAAACAGGAATATCTTCTGGGACCTCAAAGGAATCAGTACTCTTCCGGTTCCTATTTAGCATTTGATCGATGCTTTGGAAATAAAAAAAGAACTTTACATATGACACAAAGTTAATAGTGTAATTATGCTAAAGACAGTGTAATCCTGTCCTACTCAAACAAAATGCAGTTCAGTATGTCCAATTGCAAAGTATACTTTAGAGAACAAACAACGTAGACCATAACTGTAAAACAGAATGGTATATTTTGGAAAACAAGGATCATGGAAGAGACTCAAAAGTCAGAGTAGATATTCAGGCAATAGAAAAAAAGCTTCAAGAGCTGAAGCTATAAAAGAAATGGGGAGCGTAAGCAATCAGGTCTTTGGAAGTATAATTGGGGGAGTAAAGAGTAGGAGGAGATAAATATATGTAGTACCCCTGTATGTAGCACTGACAAGAATGATACTTCATACCACTATGACTCGTGTCATGTGCATTTTTAAAAGCATGTTGAAAATCTGGAGATGGTTCTGAAGAGAACCAGAAAATGAGCTGAAGACTAGAGATAATGCCCCACAATAGAAAGAGATCAATCTGTTTAGCTTATAGAAAAGAAGCTGAGAAGTGAGTTGATTAAACTGTATAAGCTCCCTCACAGGGAGAAAATAGCAGGTACTGAAGAGC
>NW_009658870.1:0-891 GCF_000708025.1 Charadrius vociferus | reverse complement strand
TTTTTTGTGACAGCATTTTATGGGCAATAACCTATTTCCACCAAGGGCTTTCAAGTGAAAACACAATTGAAAGTGAAATCTCCCAATGCAAGACAAAATCAGAAAGAAGAAAAGGGATACATAATCTAAAGCATCATAGAATAACTAAAATGAAGACATCTATTGTTTCTGCAACAAGCCAAAGCTACTGGGAGCTTTGAATAACTTTTATACTTATGACTAGAGAGCTCCAGACTAAATAAAATGCTAACTACTAGCCAGATATGCGCAAAATTAACAGTCTGCTTCACAGAATCATAGACGATATGACTAATTGCATCTTGGCAGGTAGATCCAACCTTTCTTTAGTAGATAATGAGCCTCAGTCTCAGGATATATGACAAGAAATCAGGTGCCTGTGCTGGCTCCAGTACACCCTTAGGATGAGTCATTCTTCCTGATCATTCCTCTGGGCTAAGTGGCAGCAAGATGGAATCAGCTCTTAGCTAAAAGCTGACCTCCAGGGTGATTTTCTGTCCTTAACCTTACACCTTCTGCAGGTTAACACCGACCTTCTACAGACAGGTGACTGTATGAAATGGGGTAAGCACACCACAATTTTCGAAGCTTTTACTTCAACCCTGCAAACAACCACACGGTGACATTTACCCTTTCAGTAGGCAAAACTCAGATCTTGTGAAAGGAAGTACAACACCTAGGTAGTATCATCTTGTACCAGTTCTGCAGAGTCACTAGGGACTCTCCAAATAGTGTTAACTGACTAAGGAACATAGCTGCTACTGATGTTTGACAGGCCCCTGTATTCCTAGATTGACTCAGTAAATTTGAAAAACCCATTGCATATACTTGCTTATTTGTCTGTGTTAGGAAATATTTTATCATGGAGACTAC
>NW_009658869.1:0-891 GCF_000708025.1 Charadrius vociferus | reverse complement strand
GGACAGCAGATGAGAACATTCACACCACATATCTATTTTCAATAGTAACTGGAGAAAGGCTGTTCTAGAGGGCGATTCAGAACATCACAGCTCTCCACGTAAACCTCTTACTCACCAGTGACTATAGAATAAATCTAGGAAGACTTCACAAACAAATTTTTCAATGATAGCCCTTTTTACTGCCAGCCAGCCTGCTGGATCAGTCCGTGTATATTGCTATATATTGTAAATCGCTACTGCAATGAAGACTTCATTGCTATATATTGGAAAATGTTTGTCTTGATATTTTAAAGTCTACGTACTTACATTTTTTTACATGGCAAGTAACTTTTATATGCTGTATGTTTGTATTAGATAAACACTACCGATTAAGCAGGCCAGATTACACAGAAGCAACAGCCATTTTTAACGTGCAAATTTTGGTTAAGTAATCTCATATCACCTTATTTAGGGAGTATGGATACATCTTGGATATTTTGTTATCTGGACAAATTTTTTTATAAAAAACAGTAAGTAGATAATCTTACCTGACATACTCTGTATACACCAAAGTCCCCTTTTATCCAAAAATATGAGAAGTGTCCATAACCTGTTTGAAACAGATATGCAGCAACCAGAACTCGAATGTGCATGTACACAGGCAAAAACTGTTGAGAAAAATAAAGTACCTTTTATAAATGGCCACATAAATGCTTTTGATTTTGCTTTCTTCCCCCCAATTTTATGGTTTTTCTGCATTTCAGTAAATCAGGTTTAACTAAGAAAAGAAACCTTATGCTGCATTTCCCTGTTTCTTCCTAAGCTCTTTTGTTGCCCTAACCACTCTAATGTTAAAATGAGTTTCTGCTGTTTATTGCTCTACATTTTCCATATTCTGTAACCACTTAAGAG
>NW_009658868.1:0-890 GCF_000708025.1 Charadrius vociferus | reverse complement strand
TGACAAGTCATTAGTATTCCCAAGTTCTTCACTGTAAGGGGTATGATGTCATACTCACTCCATCATCTGTTTAGGGTCATATATGTTCTATACCTTCCTCTTTCTTTATTAGTCCACAATCTACAATTTTTATGTAAGGACTGCATGCTATACGTGTGTTGGACATTTACTCTTTGTTCCCTTTGTTGTCTCTAAAATTGGTTCTACTCAGCTCCCAAGGTAGCATTTCTTTTATGCCTCGTAATTGACCACTGATAATTTCCTTATAGCCCTGGGGACTCTGCTCTTATCCTTTGCCCAGAATTTCAGGGTGTTTATCCTGTACAGTATTATCCTAGAGTCACAGATAATTCACTTTCCACAAAATAAATGTTGGTTATTACTAGCTATTAGTAATAGTACTAATAGAATAGAATTAGTATCTGTAAGTTACAGAGACGTATCAAAATTATTATAACAGTAGGTGTTACACTAAAAAATTATGGTGAGCTAAACCCAAAATAAATTAGGTAATATGTTGTTAGCTTTTACGCAGTAACAGGGATTGCGAAAACTTCTTCAGGAAGGCCAAGTTTAGACAATGCAAGCCTGATCAGTTCAAATTCTAAGTCTTTGCAGAATTATTGCAAAGCTGTGGCCTGTTACTAGAGTGGTAGTGTACTCACCATGTACTGGAGTACAGCATTTTTACACTCGTGCAATTGAATGTGCAATGATAAAGAGCTATATTTCTCCTTTAAGAAAAGGCTGAAGGTAGAAAGGAATTATAGTTCTTTCTGTTTTCAGAAAGAAGATCCCAAGATGCCTAATAGATACCTAGATATACTGCATAGAGTCAGAATCATTTTGCTGGAAGACAACTGAGATCATCGAGTCCAACAGTTAACCTA
>NW_009658867.1:0-890 GCF_000708025.1 Charadrius vociferus | reverse complement strand
AAAAAAAATGGAAGGAAAAAAAGACTGTGAGTTCATCTTATTAGGAAGACTGAGTCTAAAACTCATTAATAACAGGCATAAATCACGTCTCCATCTCTGTGGCCTGGAGGACAGGGCCTTTTGGGCTTTGATGGGTGTACAGAGCTCTAAGGAACTCCAAATCAATTACACATAAAATACAATTTCCTACCCTCAAGAGAACCACTCCTCCCTGCAGAGCAAGATTTAAAGGGAAGCAGGAGTGAAGCAGCTTGATCTATACTCTGAGCTCTCTGCAAGATCACATACAATCCTCCAAAGCATTGCCAGAGTGGGGAACATCTCAGCTAGTTTTAGAGATCTATGATAGAGACGTGTCTACGTGAGGTCTTCATAATTAAAGGAGGAAAATAAGTACTTTTAGAGTGTAGGCTGTCTATTTCACCATCTTGCTTTAGAGTGAGATGCACCCCAGAAATGCCCATTTGTTTCTGTTGACTGTAGAAGGAGACCAAATGACCTCCTTAGATGCTGAGGATGTCATTTGGTGAGAAGAACCCTTCTCTTGTAACATGGGGAACTGAGAGATGACAGAGAACCATAAGTGGTTAAAATGAGCAGGAACCACAAGCCAAAACTGCATAAAATGAGAAGGAACAAGCCTGCCTGCTGTGGGCAGGTGGTGAACTTGCTTTTTATAGGTGACTTGCCTGCTGACTCACAGCCACATCCAACTGCCCATTTGGCAGTCTCCTTTCAGTACACGATGTCCAGGTGTTCCTTGCAGACAAGATTGAAAGCAGGACATCTGAGGTCTGCAGAGAGCTGTGCCCTTTGAAGGGGTAAGGATCAGCGGCGTCACAGGACTCAGGACTTCTGGTCAGGCTTGCTAGAAGTCTGGTGCATGATCT
>NW_009658866.1:0-890 GCF_000708025.1 Charadrius vociferus | reverse complement strand
TCTCCCCTTCCATTAAAAGCTGCCACTTGAGTATATCGCAGGCCCACAGATTGACGTCTTCCCAGTTCTTCAGTGTGAATGCTTGTCACTGACTTGGCTTTGTACACTAGTCTGGTTAAGTTACTTAGCAGTGTGTAGTATTGTGTGAGCTCACAGCATCCCTCACTTCAGTTGTGCTCGTGAGCATATGCATCTCAGGCCCTGAACCTCATGCTGGATACATACAAAGAGAGTAACATCTAATATCCTACCTCATCCCTTATTCCAAAGTCCAGGTTCGTCACCGGATTTGCCTTGTGCTGAGCACTGAATAAGCAGTTCCTGAGATTTACACTGGATGTGATCAAGTAATTAAAGACTGAGCCATGCTTAGAGTGTTTAGAAGTAAGGTACTACCTCACGGAGTAACTTTCAACATTTTCCCGTGCAGCAGCTATTAGAAGCCTATCAGAGTAACAACATACCACTTTTCTAGATCACCAAGGTAACCTTTTTATTGCTCCTGTTGTTGGCATCCTGGAAGTCAAAGCTTAATCAACAGCAAGAACAGAATCATACTACAGAATACAGTGAACCAGAAGGTACTTGTCCAGGTGGATGATGCTAAGCCAGCAGCCTGCCACACTTGTGCTAAGAATAATTTTATTCTTTTGAGTAGATGAGAGAATAAAGCATAGAGTAATTTTGAACAAGATAGTTTATCTGATAGTTTAACAAAGGATTCTCCTACCTATACTGGAAGACTTGAACATTATTTTATTATATCAAGACTATGTAAAAGATGGCTGTTTTGCTGAGTGTAGGGGTCACCAAAACTATATCCTGTAGCACAGCCTTACAGACGCTATTAAAGTAAAAGATAAAACTTTGCTGAGACTGTGGATATTCTG
>NW_009658865.1:0-890 GCF_000708025.1 Charadrius vociferus | reverse complement strand
AAAAAAAATGTCCTGGATATTCATTTCAGTTCAAGCATCACACAGAAATAAAGACTGGCTGAACTGGACAGTTCTTCAACAACCCATAGGTGAAGTCACAGGTTTTAAAGACCTCTGTGAGAATTTGAATGTCAGGACATGAGTTCCAGTTCATTCAGAGACATCTGTTTCTGTGTTCATTTTTCTAGTCATCACTTCCAGTAGGAATTAGTTGTGACTAGTAGAGTGCTGGCTCAAGGGTCTGGACAGTTGGTGGGTTCTTCAAAGTGTGAAAACAACAAGTTTCTGTCATCACAAGTGTGAAACTAATATTGCAAGTAAGTATGATATTATTTCTAGATTTCAGGGAGAGAATGTTTCCATGGATAAAGAACTATGGGTAATGAGTTGCTTGCAGGTAAGGTCTGAACCTCTAATATTATAAACATGCTCATTGTTTTGTTTTCTTTCAAAAGTGGGAAACTATTCACTAGGAATATTAGTAGCTGTCTGGTATCTGATGATATGTTTTTTTCACAGAAACGTAAAACAGTGTCTTTCAGCTATGTGCAAGAATTGGAGGCTTGTTTGTGATATCAAGCAATTGTTGACTGTGAGATTCTCGTGTATATGGAGTCATCCACTTCATCTCTATAAAAACAATGTTTGTGCTTGTGATGAAACTGTTCTTTGTGTGTTTAGTGGATAAACATTTTAACAGAAGTGTTTATTTTAAAAAGGCATAACAGGGCAAATGTATGAACCTGAGGAGGTTTGTGTCACAATCTGTTATCTTGAAACCTTACCAAGACAAACTTACTTCAGGGGAGTGTCTTATTTTGCTGCTGGCAGCAAAATGATTAGTTGCAGAATAATCTTGCAGAGAGCTGGTTGCTGATTAAAAAAAAAAA
>NW_009658864.1:0-890 GCF_000708025.1 Charadrius vociferus | reverse complement strand
AGTGATTGCTGAATGTTTTCATTAGTTACTTATCCACACTTAGTGCTATTCAGTTCCTTCTCGGTCAAAGTATGTAATAGCTTTCTGGACCTCATTGGTATGACTAGACTTACCCGCTGTCCTCGCAAGGGCATACATAGATATCCCTCATTTCTTTAATGTATGTCCACTGGGTGAAATCAGAGCTCGTTCTGCAGTGAAAATGTCACACCGTTGAGGCAAGCTAATTCTTTCAGAGGAGTCTGCAGATAAATCTGTGGCATGAGCAGTGCTGGAGAGTTCTAATTGACAGACCTCATGAATATTGAGCTTGGACCAATACAATGTACAAGAACCTGCCTCATAGCCTTCTCACTTGCTACTTCAGGAACAGTGGTAAATATTCTTGTTTCTTGAGCAGAGAGGAGGAAAGAAGCACTTGTAAAATCATCTCAAAGTGCCATTAAATTAAAAGCATAGCCACAAGCATTCACAGTCCAAGCTACTGTGGTATTCTGCTCTAGAAGATGTAGAATAATATAACTAGTTACTTTCCTCGATAGAAACCAATAAAGCTAATCAGGGAACATACAAACTAAAGCTGTGGGACTACAGAATGAAGGTACACAGATGTAACTAATTCCTCCGGAAAACCACTGTTTTTCCCTAGCAGTGATGCTGATTTTTAAAACCAATATGAAGCAATGGGATCTAAAAGCAAAGGCTTACTTTTAGGTTCGTTTTAGCTGTAATCGTGAGGGGAGTTGGTATTTCAGCCTGAAGCCTACCGTCCACATTGGTGTTGAAATACTAGTCTATCTTCAAATGCTGGGGTCTATTTCCATATATAGTGGATATTAAAATCTTGTGTTGCAAAACAAATTGATGAAAACCTTGTCTGGAAAAAAAAA
>NW_009658863.1:0-890 GCF_000708025.1 Charadrius vociferus | reverse complement strand
CAACCTAAACCATTCTGTGCTTCTATGTATTTGTACTTAAATGTCTGTAAGCATCATAATTGGAGAAGGGCACCTGATCAGCTGACTGTGTTCAGCATTTCTGGCAAAAGTTCTGGTCTTTACTTTCTTGCTTTCAGTGTCATGGGCACACTTAGGACAGTTTACCGAATGAGCTGAAGTTACTGTTGGAGCTGTCTCTTAGAGCACATGGATTTGCTGAAGTTTCACATGCAATTATTAAGACTTAAGATAAAACATTAGGACTGTCCCAGGCTTGTCCCTTCTGTACCTTCAGGAGCCTGCAGAGTAGAGGTGGAAGCACCACTGCATGAAAAGAGACCATGGTGCGCCACAGTTAGGGTCAGCTTCCAAACTTTGTAAAGGCTGGCTGGCTGTCAGTCATAGCTTGGTTCAATAATAACCATTCCACGTAGCATCAGACTGTGCAAAAAGTTACTATTTTTCACTGCTGATAAAACATCTGGCCATCTATTACTGATTCTGGCTAAAATAGTAACATTTTGGATTATATGGCAGTTGAACTGCAATGGATTGTGTTTCAAGGACAGTCATTGACAACTTTGGCATTAAAACTTCAGTCTGTTCAAATTAATGGACAAATCTCAGAGGCTTTCACCACATAGAGTACCTCCATTTGTTGGACAGTAGGCAATGAGCAGAAACTAAAGAACGTGAAATTCCATATGAACACAAGAAAACATTTTTTTTTACTGTGATGGTGGCCAGACACTGGCACATGTTGCCTAGAGAAGCTGTGGGTGTAGTCTCCATCCATGGAGGTACTCAAAACTCAACTGAACGCAGTTCTGGGCAGCCTGCTTCAGCTAGACTTGCTTGAGCAGGGAGTTGGACTAGGTGGTCTCCAGAGA
>NW_009658862.1:0-890 GCF_000708025.1 Charadrius vociferus | reverse complement strand
CTTACTTTGGTTGGGTTTTCTTTCACATTTTCTCTGATGTAATAAGAGTCATGTTTTTCTCTTCCCTCTTGCCATTTGAATTTGCTTTCAAGAGTTCTTTGTTTTTTTAACTTCTTTTACTCCTGGGCTTTAAAAATGTATTTGAATTTACTGCTATGATATCTCTGCTACAGTTGCTTGTCATAATGGTATGTGTCAGTAGATTCTTATTCACAGTAAGCTGCTGTGTTACAGTTATTTGGATTCTTACATTGGCATCTGCTGAGACGGTTAGATATTGCGGTCAGTTTAATATCTATGGTTAAAGCAATTATCTGAATGAGTTTCCTAGAACTTTAAGAACCAAAGGCATTAATATTGTGGAAGGTGGCACTTGCAGGTGTGGGAGCGTGCTGCAGCTCATGTCAAGTCATGGCTTTTGTCTAGCATCAGTGCTCTGTATTATGTGAGTGTTGCTGTTGCCATCATTCTGTTCAGTTTCTTCAAGCCATTCTGCTCCCTGCTGAGCGAGGACTTGGGGGGGGAAGCGCTCACGGATAGCTAAACAATACCTTTATTTACAGATTTTCTGCAATATTCAGCCGTTTCAACAATTCAGCTACTAACTCTG
Source organism: Charadrius vociferus (assembly GCF_000708025.1). Taxonomy (NCBI): domain Eukaryota; kingdom Metazoa; phylum Chordata; class Aves; order Charadriiformes; family Charadriidae; genus Charadrius; species Charadrius vociferus. Next base: position 280 of record NW_009658862.1, on the reverse strand, counting down.
AAGACATGCCAGAGCAGTAATTGTATTCATGCCCTCTATCAGCTTCTAGGATGTTCTCCTCAAATGCATGGGCTTGATCAAGGACTGTCTCTGGGATTTGGAAGCTAATGGTTAAGAGATTTATGTTAACCAGAGCTTGCTTCCTTCAGTTCATTTTGGCACTCCTGCTGCCTAAATTTTACAGGCACTATAAATGACACACCTGACACTTAGGTAGCAACAAACCTCAGGCCTTAATATGGCCATTGAATTGAATTTACGGGGTTGTTATTAATTTTTT
>NW_009658861.1:0-890 GCF_000708025.1 Charadrius vociferus | reverse complement strand
AAAAAAAAAAGTCCCTTTATGGCGATTGGTTTAGTCCTAGTTTTTACAGGAAAATTGTTAGATTTAGCTGTCTTTCCTCCCGGAAAAGTCCACAGTTCTCAACAGCTTCCCATTGCTGTTCACGCTGCATTTATCTTCAATTTTTATTATTATTTTTTTAATTAAAGTGGTGAATGCTTCTCTTTTTCTAGCTCACAGCAGCTTTGCCAGGGGTGTAAAGCTGTTACTCGTGCGTCTGTGCCAATAGCTCGGCTGGAAAGTGCCGTCCTCGCCGTAACGAGGGTACCGCTGGCGAGGACGGGGTCGGGAAGGACCTCCTTTCCTTCCCTCTGTTCATAGGGATGACTTGTAAGCACGGATATTAGGGAATACCACTGCCCACACAACAGTGGATTCACATAGGCTCTTTTTCACGGGTGGAAATGCCACGAGGAAGCCTTCACCGAGCCAGTTTCAGACTCGCTTAAGAATTTCCCTCATGGCAACGCTTCACCCGGGCTGGGACATCTCTACGCGGATGCTCTGGGAGACAGGAGCGACATGTTGGAGGGGAACTGAGCGGAGAGATGGGGGAAGCCAAAATCGTGCCAGAAAATAGGCGTTCGAACCAGGGAATGACTGTGGGGCTCCCACTTGAGTGTCTTTTCCGATACGCGAGCATTCCCGTATACATTGATTTGCTGAATATTTGGGTGGCATTTTAATGTCTACAGAGTTGTGGTCTTTATTCTTCCTCAGCTTAATAACCTCTACTGACAGCTCCTTTTGGAAAGCCTTCACTGAATGCTGGCTGACACCATGTAAAGGATGCTCCTTTCCTATATCCTTTTTGGTGGCTTTTGGTGTTGTTCTTTAATTTTTTTGCAATGTGTCACCCACTTGGTGCGTGT
>NW_009658860.1:0-889 GCF_000708025.1 Charadrius vociferus | reverse complement strand
TTTTTTTAATCCTTCCTCCCAATTTATTGATTTGCTGCAATGTCTAATTGTTTTGTTCTCATTCTGATAATGCTGATTTGGTAGTGGGTAGAAAGTTATTTAAGAAATGTTCTGTACATTTGATTTTTATTACTATTTTTATTGTAAGTTTTAGGTATTTATTTTTCATCTGTTGCTGTGGATTGGCCCATTTTGGTCTTGATGTTTTTTCATAAGGGATTTTAGTCACTTGAATAACATAGAACCAGTTATTTACCATATGAGCAGCTTCAGCCTGTAGATCTCTAATTATGTTTCCTTCTGCCTTTTCTGTCTACTTCTTCCATTTTACCTTTGCTTTTCCCAATGTTTTTAGTCTTATCAATCGTGAATCTTCCTTCTATTTTCTTTCCTTTGTAAAAGTGACACAGTTCTTGGCTTAGTAGTTTTAGCTCTGTATGTATGGGTATTAATTTATTTATTTATGAATACTGCAACCTTAATTGCAATGTGTCAAAGCACTTGGCTGTTCTACTTACTACTAAGCCTCTACCTTAATTCGCGTTGCTTTTGACAGTGATTCATCTGTTCTGCTGTTCATGCTGGATTTATTCACACCTCTACTGTGTTTGAATCTGGACTGCCTTCGTTTTATGTTGAAGTTTATTTTCTATTTTAAGGTGATCTAGTTTTATTTTCTTAGTTTCACAGTGAAAAGTTTGTGACTTCTGCTGATGCTTGTTGTGCAGTACACCTTGACATATGGCAGAAAGGATATGCATGTCACTTACTCCAGACAGAGTTGATGAGGGGGCACTACCTAATCTTGGGTTTGCCATGTGGTAAATTTCAGGTCTCTTTCTTGTGTTGCTTTATGAGGAAAAAGGGCTTGCAAAAGTCAGATTGGTCA
>NW_009658859.1:0-889 GCF_000708025.1 Charadrius vociferus | reverse complement strand
TTTTTTTTTTTTACATTATTTAAATTCAGTGGCCCACACCCTGAGTCCAAGCCAAGTAGTTGTATAACCTGATGGCAGAGCAACGTCACAGCACACAAAGCATTTTTGTGAATGCTCCTGAAGTTAGTGCCACATTCACCACGGCCTGTCTGCCATCATGAATAGAACATTTCATCCCAGCTTACATCTAGCACACTGAAATTGCATGATTTTTTATGTAATGGGCTCACATGCACCTCTGAAGAAGATGCAGTTTGTGGAGTATTTCCAATGTGAATCATCTTACAGACTTCTTTGCTGATGTTTTCCAAGGTTCTTGTTGTTGTTACTGCATTAATAGTGTCCTGATTACACCTTTCCGTTATGTTTGTTCAGGAAATGTTGCATGAATTTTATGGAATATTGTTGTGGGTTTTTGCCCACCAATTGTATTATACATCGCTTGTGCTAGAACTGCAGATAAATTACATTGAAACACCTGTTTGATTTTTTTCTTCTCTCCCCAGGCGCAGCATAACACAAGAATGCTGGCCACATATGCAGCTATTGATCCTAGAGTGCAATATCTGGGCTACACAATGAAAGTTTTTGCAAAGGTAATATAAAAAGGAAGTACTTATTTGTGTAATAGAGAGTTTTCTCATACAACCATTGAGTTTGCCTTTTGCTAATACCAACTGGAAAGGACACAGTAGAATGTTATTAATATGAAGTGCACTTTCTTAAACTGGCTATGCTCCATCTGACTGTGTGTGTCAGAATCAAATTCTTTCGTCTTGGTATCTTCTGCTATCTGTTGAAAGATACCTGTCTAGAGGAAGCTGATGAAAGGAAAATTTCAATTTCAAATCGACTACAATGCAAAAAAAAACAAAACAAACCCACACAA
>NW_009658858.1:0-889 GCF_000708025.1 Charadrius vociferus | reverse complement strand
ATGTCACTTCAGTAGACTACGTGTCATATAAAATATAAATCATTTCCTCGTAATACACGTCTAGTGTCTCTCAATTGGCAAACTTGGCAAGGGAAGAGGCCAAAACTTACAGTCACCTCCATGTCAAATGTTTGAACAAACTCTTGTCTCTAGAAGAAACTTAGTTTCATACCTGCACATCTTTGTGTTTATATTAAGCCCAAATGTAGTAATTTGGTTTTGCCGAGAAGACCAATTAGTTACTTGTTAGTTGATGATGAGCTGTTAAGAAAGCAGTAAAATCATTGACTGACAAGACTAAGATGCTCCTGAAACATGTCTCTCTTAAGCAGTTTGTAACCATTTGGCAGCTACCTCGGTTAGAAATGCAAGATGTGACCTGTGTGGACATCAAGTAACCCCGTTCATTCGGACCTCTTTCACTTCATATTGCAATGGCCTTGAAGCTGTGGCTCAGGGCACCGTAGAGAATGAGTGCCACGTGCTGCCGTTTCATTGAAGGTATACCCAATGTCCCTGACGGGCTCAGCCACCACTATTAAATCCTTCCCCCACTGCCCAAATAAGAAGAGGAGAACAGGTTCAGTGAAGGTACCCAGGGCCAACCACCAGTCCTGAGGACTGCCAGACAAATCCATAGTTAGGAGACAAGTCCACTCTCAAGCTGAGAAGTCAGGGCAACAGGTGAGGATCATACCTGGAGCAGCAAGCTCCATGGTCAGCCCTGGCACAGCGGTGGTGCAGGACAGTGGCCGGGGCCTGAGCAGAGCACAGGACAGACCTTTGCCACCTTCTTCTTGCAGAGCTCTTTCTGTCCCAGCAGCCCAGTTTGGGGGTGCACAGCTGCACTGCATCACAGCTGGCTGTGAGCACAGGCAGCTAAAGCCTC
>NW_009658857.1:0-889 GCF_000708025.1 Charadrius vociferus | reverse complement strand
ATGCCTGGAGAAGTGTATCATGGCCACCGAAACCTAATGGGACCCTGGGAAGACACAGCCAAAACCTCAATGACTGCATGAGACACTGACCCCGAGCACAGGACCAGAGGTGGCGGACAGAGTGGGCAGTGGCAGTGTGGAAACCCCCGAGGCATGTACTGGGTCCGCAGCACTGCTGGGTCCGGCGCCGTAGGCAAGGACAGCCCCTTGCGATGTCCCCGAGGAACAGACTGTGACATCACTGAACGATGGGTTCTGGTGTCACCGAGGGACGGACTATGACCAGGTGGTGAGTCTCACCCAGCCTCACTCCAGCTGAGCGACTGCGCGAGGTTTGGAGCATTGAGCGAGGCTTTTGGTTGGCGCTGGTGTCGTGCCCGGAGAGGTGCTGACTGCAACTGCCGGTGCCTGTCCCAGAGCCATCACCGGTTTTCCCTGGCCCTGCCAGGTTTGGGCAGCCGGGGCAGCCAGGAGGCGTGCTTGCAGCAGCAGAGGTGAGCTGTATGGGGGAACTTCATGGTGGGGAACTGGGAGGGTTTCCCTCTTGAGGGACCTGGGCATTTCCTCCACCCCTGCCCAGGCCAGCCAATGAGCGTGGCCTCTCTTCCTTTTACTAGTGCGACGTCTGCTGCTGCGAGGACCAGTGTGAGGGAGTGGCTCGTGATCGCCAGCTCTTCCCAGCCCACCGCCCCAGATAGACAGCATGGCCACAGAGCTGGATGACCGCTGTCCCATATGCCTGGACAGCTGGGAGGAAGCCGGCTATGTAATGCCATGCTGCCACTGCTTCTGTCTCACCTGCATCCGGCGGTGGGTTGAGATAAAACCTGAGTGCCCCCTCTGCAAGGGGGGAGTGGATGCAATCATACCATCAGTGTGGACAGGCTGT
>NW_009658856.1:0-888 GCF_000708025.1 Charadrius vociferus | reverse complement strand
GCCTGGTGCAGGATTGCTTCCTATACCTACACCAACCCCTTTGACTACAGTGAGTAAAATTCAGTCCGTTTGATTTCTGATTTTCCTTTATACTCGGTAGCCTTTATGTGTTCAGAGAACAAGAACTATCAGTGAGGATTTAGCTGTGGTGCCTCTCTTGAGGGTAGATCACAAGATGTCCATGCACTACCTTTCCTGGGTATTTCTTTCAGATTCTTGTTTCTCAAAATAGTGGGTAAATACTGGTTTTGGTTATGTCCATTTTAGTTGTTGTCCCTTCCCTAGACCCATTAATTTGATCTAGTGGCAATGCTATCTACCTCCTAAAAATTTGTTAAAACATAATAGTTGACACAGTTCTTCGGACCAACAAAAATGCTGCATTAAGGTGCTTTTACTTGATATCTCTATGACAGGGGTTTTAACTGTTACCCTAACAATGTTTTCGCTGCAAAAAACATAGGAGCTAGCTCCTGCTGCTTCTGCTCAGTTCCCTTTTGCCTCTGTAAGCCTTTCTTGACATCAGCAGGCTGCTGTGCCCTATTCAGGTAGAATTCTGGAAATAGTAAATCCTACTTCAAAAAAATTGGGCTTAATGTCACTAACCCTATGTTATTTGAAGAGGAAAGTCCTCAGTCTTCCAAGCATATTGCAGCACCGTGCGTATTAATGTTGTTACTGGTACCATCCTGGTGTTGGTCTGCTGAGCAATTTGTTGGACTTACTAACGGTTGGGTGGTAGTATTTGCCACTTGGCCACCTTAAGGATGGCAAGCAATGAATTTTCTTGTCTGTATGGCTGAACGGCAAGAAGCAAGCATGTCACTTGGCTGGCTAGCCATTCAGAAAGTGAATGTATCTCAGTTGGAAGATAAGGTTACCTTGTTT
>NW_009658855.1:0-887 GCF_000708025.1 Charadrius vociferus | reverse complement strand
TCCTTCCCCATCTTTCCTGTAGGCCCATCACTATGACTGCACTGTGCTGGTGGGAATATTGATGTACACTAAAAATGAATGTATATGTAAAAACTGTAATGAATGTATATGTAAAAACTGTAAAAAAACATTTCAGTTTTTCTCATTTGGTAATCAAAGGATACTATATTTTCATCTTTAAGATCATCAAAATGACTCTTGCTGTGACTATGATATTTGTCACATAGATTCTGCGGTATGACCTTCTGCAAGAATTAATGTCCATTTTTACAGTTTTCATATATCCCTAACCTAACTCGGCACTTCATTCCATAGGGAGTTTCACTTTTCTATCAACTCAACTGTTATTTGTCACAGCTAAAATGAATCAGTCATATAGGACACGCAATGAGAATTTCATAAAATGGGACAGACTTTTTTTAAATAATTGGATTCTTTTTATGGTTTTATGTATCATTTCATACATCTGAAAGCCAACAGTTAAGCTAAATATTTATATTAGATTAGAGACAGAAATAACTTCATTAAATGCTATATAAATCTCAAACACTAGTTTGCAGAATATTTGCAATGAATGCCTTCTACTGCTATCAGTGCGTTTTGCCATATAGGCGTGTAAATGTTGCAATTCCAAGTGCACATACAGACAGGATTATTTCAAGTGAGATTTTGAAAATCTCTGTCTTGAGCTAACTCATTTCTAGCAGAAGTCATTAAGAATTTTATGAGAGTAACACATCTGAAAACCCTATCCTAAAAGTCAAATAGAGGTAGATACTGTATGTGGTTAAGTAAACAATTATGTATCTAAACCAAACATCACCAGCAGAATCGTTTTCTATTCATTTCCTCTGGGTAAATAAAAGTATATTGTTTTTCTATTTTTT
>NW_009658854.1:0-887 GCF_000708025.1 Charadrius vociferus | reverse complement strand
CCCCCCTGAAATGAGGTGTGACTCTAGACCTGGCAAACTGGTGAGAGAAATATCATTGGTGGAAAATACTATTTCTTGGCTACTGATGAAAAAGAATGTAGTTAGCCAACTGCAGGGCTGACTCCTTCATGGTAAAATATAGTTCCACCATTCTGATAATAGTAACTACCCCTTCAAAATTAATATCCTAATTTGTACGGTAGGGGAGCAATTCAGGTGCTGTGTTAGATGTTGTAAAATACCTTATCTTGCACTCCTGCCAGTCCTGGGTAGAGATCTCAAACATACCAGTGTACCCAAAGTGGTGCTGGGTGCCCATGTTTGAGACTCCCAAATTACTGCCTTGCTTTCTATCATGTGACAGTATCACTGCCTCTTTCTAGACCTTTATTTGTTTGGTTTTAAAGTCTCTGTAAGCCCAAAATGTATTATCAGCTGTGGAACTGAAAACATCTGTTTTTTAAGCTTTTCTTGCCTTACCTGTAATGCTTGGATGCATTATGTGGCATGCTCCCATAATGTTCCGTTCATTCAGGACATTTCTACTATTTGAATTCTCTGTTTTGTCCACTTCACAGCCTGCTGGTAGATTGAATCCATCTGGAGGACTTCTTCATCCAGCTGACAGCCTTTTGCTAGAAGAGATGGGGGTCAGCACTTTGCACCCTTCATGCTGTGAACACCCACTACCTGGCACAGGGGTATTTTAGAGCTGCTGCCCAGTGAGAGGGGAGATTCAGCAGACAAGGGGAACTTAAGTTTAGGGGATGTTGATGGGCATGTTGAAATAACATTAAATGAGGGTACAACTCAGGGACACTTAGCTTTGGTACTCAACAAAGTGGAAGGATGCTGTCCTAATTTCAGCTGGGATAGAGTTAATTTTT
>NW_009658853.1:0-889 GCF_000708025.1 Charadrius vociferus | reverse complement strand
AGACACTAGCTTAAACAACTGTGAAGGTGCTGCTGGCAGCACATCTGAAAAATCAAGGTAAGATGAAGGTATTCCTTTGAGGTTTGAATGAGCTACAAGCATGCAGCAAGTTTGAAGGCCTGCTGCAATCCTGCCCTATTGCAGTGAGTTTCTGCATAGGAAAAGGGGACAGTCGACCTGACAGTGCTTTGTGAATACGTGTAACTGAAAACTGGTTAAAATATTTGGTGTTGGACTCTTACATTCAGAATGACGTTTTTGATTTATCTGGAGAAATATTTGCTACAGGTTTGCCTTTTTTGTCAGGGAAACTAAACTAGAGTAAAAAAAAAATGTGTTTTGAAGATGATAGAAGCAGAGGTCAGGAATGTGTATCAGTAGTGATTGAACAGGTAGTTTATTGATGGGTCTGGACACTTTAAGCTTTTATTACGAATACAAAACTAACATAAATTGTGTGTTTCACTGTACTTAAACAGAAATGTGCCTGTTGCCTCTTTGCCTGTAACGCAGCAAATGACAGAAATGAGCATTTCAAGAGAGGAAAAAGTAACACCGAAAACGGAGACTGAGCCAGGTATGTTGGCGGAGTAACATTGGGTACAACTGGTGACTTGATGGAAGCTGACAGTTTGTTTACTTTCTAAGTAGGCATCTCCTGTTGTGGTGATGGTCTTGAGGAACAGTTGAGATGATTGTTAAGGGTGCTTTTTGAGTACTCTCATCAGAATCAATAAAAAGGAACCAGTGCCACAATACAGTTTTAAGATGCGTATTCAATTTTGGTAAAAAAAAAAAAAATTGACACCCATGAGGGTGGTTTTGGCTCCCAAACCTTCATTTCTAAAAGTAAGGCACTCTAAAATTGTATGTGGGCAAGGTGTTCAGT
>NW_009658852.1:0-887 GCF_000708025.1 Charadrius vociferus | reverse complement strand
CACAGATTTGAGTCTATCACACTATTACGTTACTTTGAACAGTGCAGCTTGTTGCAAACAATTTTACTGGTTAATTTAGTTCGCCTGATTGAGTGAGAACAGAGCAAGAGACATCTTCATCCTCATGCTCATTAGGTCAAACTGAATTTTACAGTACAGCAGTAGACACTAGAAAATCATTCACAACTTCAAAGCCTGAAATTTTGCCATGTCTTTGAAGGAAGTAAAGTAGGGGAAAGCTCTTTTTGTCTTATCCTCCCATGAGCTGCTTCTTATGATGAGCAAACATAGAGGAAACCTCTGTTTTCTGCTAGCACCACTTTTTCCATTAGTATGAAAACATGAAACCCAAAGGTCCCACTAGATGACAAATGACACTGCTTTTGGAGCCATGCATCTGAAAAAATGATCAAGTACATCCCTTAAGTATAAGATTTTAGATAAAGACAAAATCAGAGCCTTACAGAGAACTTCTAAAGAGATTGGTACTTGTTATTATGAGAGCAGATTCTCATCTTTTGGTGTCCCATTATAGTCCCTTCTCTCCATTTGAGCTCATGTGCTCTTACAACAATAAGTACCCTTGCCATCTAACTTCCTGCTTTCTGTATCGTTCAACATTTACAATGTTCTTCCATGCCTTTGCGTATGCTCAGTGGAAAGAAGTTAATCAGTTAAACCAACTGTGAGACATAAGTTCTTCACCTGATCAAGACTGTTATTGAATGATGTAGAAGATGAGAGGAGCCTTATTCAGGAAGTCAATAAATTATGGATTCTTCTTACATATACAGCTGCTCATGAGTTGATAGACTTACCTTTACTAGAAATTAAACAGCAAGGGTCCTTCATTTTTTGCTCAGAGAAGTTTTGGGTGCCCCATCCCT
>NW_009658851.1:0-886 GCF_000708025.1 Charadrius vociferus | reverse complement strand
TAGTGTTTTTACATCCTGTTACGAATTACCCTGAGCCACCCTCATTCCCCAAACCTGTGAATTATGTCTAAAATGGGTGTGATGAGCACACACAACTTAACAACCTATTGCTGTAGACCTATTTTCTTTGGCAGTGGTGCAGTACTTATTTTGCAGTGTGCCGGTGGGGCAAAGCAATGAAAATTGTGGGAGTTCATCTGATCCTTTCCTCCTCTGAGATTCCTCTGAAAGAACTAAAAAGAAGCAAACCTTAATATTAATTCAAAATAGGCCATTGCTCTTGTCATTCTGTCTCTCGCTGAAGGAGATTTTCTTGGGAACAGTCATTAACAGGTCAGGAGATTTTAAATTGCCCCTTCAAATCTGTATTTCATCTTTAGAAGAGCTTTCAATAATTTGGAATTACTGTGGTGAAAAATCCTCTAGCAGGTACCTGTCCATTGTGAAAGAACTTTGCAATAAAGTTGTACAGTTGTATTTTGTAAATGTACAGTATGGAAGGAAATAAGAATACTTCAAACAGAAGCCTTTAAATAATAAATGTTAAAATTCCATTTCCAATATTAATAGTTTATGTAAAGCTTTGTATTTTAAGATTACATTTATTTAGTTTTGGTCTGCTGCATGACTTTCCCAACTCCCACACTTATGCAAATCTTATCCATGGGATGCAAAATACAGCTGTCATACATATGTTACCCATTGTTCCTGATCTACTTCTGTGTTAAATGCATTAGCTAAACAATAAGACAAGCTTCAGTGTAATGATGTTAATCAAGATATAATTTCAAAGTACAAAATGAAATATGACACTATACAATGATGTTTGATTTGAAATATGTCCAAATTGGTATTGCATTGTACTTCTGTAATGATTAAAAAAAAA
>NW_009658850.1:0-887 GCF_000708025.1 Charadrius vociferus | reverse complement strand
TTTTTTTAAAGGGGTGGTGGTTACTATGTAAATTTTTTGCTCATTTAAATTTGTTCAGTGGCCTGGTTTACGGCACAATGCTACAAATAGTTCAACTTGCACAATTAAAGGGGATAGCAACATGCAGCATGAGGACAAAGGTAGGGATGAAATCTTGTGCTAAATTCCTTTTATTATTGGATTAAATTCTATCAGGTTGTACTGCTTGTCAGGGCTTCATTAGCAAGTGTTACTGGTCAGCTGTTGTGCATACAGTACACACCTGCAAGTAATTTAGGAGAAATCATAACTTCAGGAAGAAATGCAGTATTCTAATGGCTTGTAGAATGGTGTCTGTTATATGTATATGACATTAGGCCTCTATGAAATGCTTCTTAAAAGATAGGTAGGGATCTAAGAAAAGCTGGTGGTCACTTAAACATCAACCTAATTTGTTAAACAATTCACTCTTTCATCACAGCCTTTCAAGATTGTTGATTTAAAGGTATATAGTTATTCCTTGCTATTTATTATGTCTCAGTCGACAGCTATGGGAGCTTAGAAGGTATTGTGCCTTAGATGAGAGGGAGTTACAGCACAGTTGTTTGCTTTATCTGCAATAAAAGAGGCAGGTGATGCCATTTATTTTGTTAGCCTGTTAGTTCCAGTGAGAGCTTTTCTTTGCTAACTTAATGTTCTGTTTCTTATACACTAGTCTTTTGAGAATCTTTCTGTGGAGTCGGGGGGTTCACTGCATGAAAGGGATGATATTCAAGGTAGGTCATTAACTTAATATTAATAAACACAATTCTGTATCTGTGTTTTCATCTTCTATAATGTTTAAGTAAGTTGCTTGGTCACTTTTTGTACACCTATGCTGTCATTAAAACTTCACTGCAAAAAAAAAA
>NW_009658849.1:0-886 GCF_000708025.1 Charadrius vociferus | reverse complement strand
AAAGAGCTTGGCTCTATCTTCTTTGCATCCTCCCTTCAGGGATTTATACACGTTGACAAGATCCTTGATCCTATCGAAACTATAATTTCAAAGGGAACAGGATTTGTGAGTGAAAATCAATTTGCCTATGGCTTTGAACAAAGCTGCTTTTGCATGAATTCTGGAAGTGGAGTACCTATGTTGGTAGGATATGTGGATGTAGTGCTTAACCTTCACTCCGTAATGTGCAGCCATTTGCAGACCTGCCTTTCCATCCCAGAGGAGCACTTCACCGCATGGGCAGCAGAGCTGACTGGCACATGCACAGTAAATCTGAAGTACATTGTCATGTGCAGGTTGAGGGGAATGGTGGTAAGAGAGCATCCAACAAGCACTCAATTTGTTTGTGTGACTAGTAAAGGGTGATGTGCCAGATGAACTGTTGTGGTGGGGAGGTCGCAACACATAAGCCTGGATTGTAGGATGATAAGGAATGTCTTATTGAACCTGACAAGTGGCATCATTTCTTGAACAGTGAGAAGTATTCAACATGTGACAATGTTGTCCAGAAACTTTTAGAGGTTGCTGGTGTTATTGCAGTTTATCTAAATTATTTGGATGACAAAAAATATTTCCAAATAAATATGACTTTGCGTAATCTTAAAGTGATATAGAGAGATGATAGAAATATTGCCATTCAGTAGAACAAGAAAACAAAATTGTAAATGACAGGACAGTCCCAGTTCTGTATTTTGCAGTGTCTAATGAAATGACAGATGCAGTACAATCTATTATAGATGGCAAATGTCAAAGATAGAATTCTCTCAAGCACTTTTGGTTTCTCATTAGAATTAATTCACTTTTCTTTCCGAGACTATATTTTCATAGCAACATTTGTGATTTCTCA
>NW_009658848.1:0-886 GCF_000708025.1 Charadrius vociferus | reverse complement strand
GATCAGGTTGCTCAAAGCCCCGTCCAAGATGGCCTTGAACACCTCCAGGATGGGGACTCCAAGGTTTCCCTAAGACAAGTCAGAGCTTGGCCTTGTGCTACACCTGAGGTGCTATGGCCAAAGTGTGCCCTGATGGCTTCAGCCAGAGACACGGCCAGGACGAGTTGGAGCCTGTTCTTTTTGACATTGATGGAGTAACTGCCAAGGTGTGGTGGGACAAGTCACACAGCTTGGGGTGCTGCAATGGATAGTACAGGCGTTTCAGGAGACACAGGCTGGAAGGATCCAGTGTGGGTTTCTCTCAAAGTGAAGAAACTGACTGCATTTATGGAGCTCACCAATGAGGAAAACAGCAAGTTAGGTGAGCCCTTGTCAGGAAGAGTCAGAGGAGGGGCCAGTAAAGGTGGCCTCTCCTGGTGGGAGAGGAGGTTAGTCAGGGTGAGGATGTGGGCATCATCTTTTCTAAGCACCCCAAGGACCTCCCTGAATGTAGAAGCCTGTGTTTCACCGGGGAATTTAATGACCCTGGTATTTTTTTTGGAAGGGGAACACAGCAGCATGCAAACAGTCCAGGTGGTTCTTGGAGTGTCTTGGGAGAAATTTTTGTCACAGCTGCCAGATGAGCCAGCACTAGGAGATGTTCTCTTTCAATATTAGCTGGAGATTACTGATAGAACGGAATCTGTCACCAGAAAAATCAAAGTGGAAAAAGAAGAAATCCTTTCTTATGTTATATAATATTGAAATATTTTAACTTTGACTACACTTCTGAAATCTCTCTCATGAACCATAGAGAATTAAAGACTTAAGGAAAATTATGCCCAGAGACTTGCTCATTGGGGCATTTGGCATGTTAACAAGCCCTTTGGTGCCAAGTTCCTGAACT
>NW_009658847.1:0-886 GCF_000708025.1 Charadrius vociferus | reverse complement strand
TCTTTTTAAATTTACTTATTTAAATTTACTTGTTCTAATTTAGAAAAGAAAAGTCATTCTACAATTTAGAAAGCTTGCTAGTTTAAAAGTATGAAATTCATGTTTGTAATAAGCATGTTGTCAGTTCACTTGTAAAGTTAGATTCTATCCTGGTAAGATTTTTCACATTAGGGGTTCATGATGATGTCAAGACTTAAGTAGACAATAATGCAATTTTGCGGCTTTACTTAAAAGCTGCTTGGTAGCAAATATGAATTATTTGGCGTAACTATTTAAAATTAAGCTGAAAATTGCTAAATTTGCAAAAGGAAATGAAGGAACTGGAGAGCACAATAGTCCAAATTCTGCTTTTAAACTTGCTCGGAGTACTGCAAAGGCTAATCTGTGCGGATCTTCAAAGCTGTCTGTGATGCTATTTTGGGTTATTCGGGTTCAGCTAAACCTTTAGATAATTTGGGTACTTGGATGTGTGGTGGCTAGAACATTTCATGGATTGGTTTCTCGTCAGTGGTCAGGTGCTGGGGTAGCTTCTGTCCTGGACCCTTGGAGGCTTTTCTGGCATTTGGTGGACTTCTTGAATTGACTGTTACCTAGTGTGTAGATACATTCAGAAGTAAACTCAGTATTTGGCTCTCACCTGAAGGTATAGAGTGTTCTGTTGGCTCCTTGCTGTTTTCTTGGCTTCATTTAGCTGGATTATGATAAGGAAAGCATGATCCCAAGCAAGATCTGCTTGTAGTACCTGAAGGAGATGCTGGTCAGTTCATTGTCTTTTATACATGATTAGCCTGTATATGGATATATGACTTGTTCAGCAGTCAAAGAGCTCACAAACAACAAATACAATGTTGTTTTCTTTTTTTTTAATCATAGAATCATAGAATGG
>NW_009658846.1:0-884 GCF_000708025.1 Charadrius vociferus | reverse complement strand
AGCATAAAGGACAGGTAGGGTATCCACAGTGTCCCAGTCACAGCTATGGGTTTCACAAGTTCTGTGGCAACACAGAGAATTAGTAAACCAACTGTGTTAGTATTGTCATCAGAACTAATCTAACACTCATGCTAATCAAACATGTACTGGGAAAAACTAAGTTTTTCATTTCGAAGTGGAAGATGCAAGAATGGGTGTTGCTCATGATCTCAATGGTGGGAACAAGCCCTGCAGAGTTATACATCAGTAGAAGGTTCTTTCTCATTTCCAAATTATTCTCCTCATTTATGCTATATAAATAACAGATGATTTTTTTTGAAAAGGTAAGAAAAATACATGTTTTAACTTGAGAAATCTTCTGCTATCCCTCCGTTACAATTAAACCAATCAAACACTTAACAGATTTCATGGATTAATAATTGTTTTAATTTCTTTGTACACACTATTTGTCCTTGAAAGCAGATATGCTGCAACAAGTCCAGGATTACAGACACCATAATCTTCATGAAAACAACTTCATATACATCATAATGTACATATGTTAACTTTAGACTGAAAGCAATGTCTTTTATGCATCAATACAAATTTATGAGTGGAGAACATTAGGATCAAATTTGAAGTCATAGGTTGCAATTAGTTGAAGGTGACAAATATGCATTTGCAAGGTGGAGATTTAAGTTTCAAAACCAAAATCTGGATGCAAGACTGATAGCTGCTCAGCTTGCTACTGGTACAGAAAAGAAACTAGAAGGTGGTCTGTGTCATGACAGGCTGAGTGCATGTTCAAAGTATGCCCAAAGACTTCTGACTAGAGAATAATGAAATGGTTAGAGTCGGAAGGAACCTCTCGAGGTTATCTTGTCCAACACCCCTGTTCAAGCAGG
>NW_009658845.1:0-885 GCF_000708025.1 Charadrius vociferus | reverse complement strand
AAAAAAAAAAAGAGCTAAAGAAAAGGAAACTAAGAAATGTTTTTGCACATCAAGGAAATAGTCTGCAATTGTGAGCATAATTAAAGTCTGGAATTAATGGGTTTCCGTAGGAATTAAGAGAAGTCTCATTATTTTAACAATCTGAATCGGGCAATATGCTGTCGATAATAATCTCACCATGGCAGAAAAATGGACAAAATGGCCTTATGCTGTTGTTAATATCTAATTTACACGACACAAAGAGCCAGATGCTTGGTCAATGTGAATTTCCATAGCTCCATTGAATTGAATGGACCCTTGAAGATCTACAGGCAAAGAAGTGCCCTCATACATACAGCAATTTGAGATTTATTCATTATGGAACGAATGTTTACGTCCCCACTTGAATGGAATACCACCATAGTACTTCTACAGCTTTTGAGCTCTTCAGTGTAAAGATATTTGAAGTTGGACCTCATTCAATTCTGAAGTTCCAACAATTTTTTTCATAAACTCTAATCCAGTTCTTGAATTCTCAGTCTATAATGAACCAGAATGTATGTTCTTGACACACCGTAACTACATGATTACATATGTAAGTAAGTACTCAGGATCTTGGCTTTTGTGTCAAAATATACAAAATGCAAGTGCTAGATTAAGAGCATGTGTGAAAACCATCACAGAAGCTGATCACACATTTTCCTTTCAACACCTCTTTTTATCTGTATTTAGCATTTAGCAATAGTAACATACATTAAATGATTCTGAGCCTCTGCAGGTGCAATTAAGTGAATAAACACAAAAAGAATGGAGAACACTTACCTCTCTAGCAACAACATAATTATTTACCTTTCAGATATTGAGCAAATGTATATTTGTGTTGATCAGTATACCTGATTTTTTTTT
>NW_009658844.1:0-885 GCF_000708025.1 Charadrius vociferus | reverse complement strand
TCAGCCAGTTTTCAGTCCACCTCAGTGTTCACTTGTCTAACATCCTTTGCTAGCTTGCATGTAAGGATGCTGTGGGATAACATTCAAAAGCCTTACTAAAGCCAAGGTAAACAAAAACCACTGCTTTCCCCTCATCCCCCAAGGTAGTCACCTCATTGTGGAAGATTACCAGGTTGGTTAAGCATGGGTTTGTCTTCATAAATCCATGCTGACTACTCTTAATCACTCCACTGTCCTTCATATATTTGGAAATGTTTTCCAGGGTTAGTTGTTCCATCATTATCCTTGGGACTGAGCTGAGGCTGACTGCCCTGTTGTTCTCTGGATATTCCTTTTTGCACTTCATGAACGTAGGAGAGATATTTGCTTTCTTCTGGTCTTCAGGAACTTCTCCCCTTTGCCAAGACATTTCAAAGATAATTAATAGTGCTCTTGCAATGACATCAATCATCAACCACCTCCCTCAGCTCTTGTGGGTGCAACTTACGAGCTTCTTTAAGGAGTTAATCCTCCTCTATGAAAGGTAGGTTTTCCTTGCTTCAGACTTTTCCTCTTGTCTCAGAGGCCCAGGATTCCTGAAGGCTCATATTAGCAAAAGATGGAGTCAAACAAAGCATTTGGTGCCTTGGCTTTTCCCATGTCCTTTGTCATTAGGTTCCCTGCTCCCAGCAATGGGCTCATATTTTCCCTAGTCTTTTTTTTGCTGTTTAAGTACATGTAGAACTCCTTCTTGTTTCCCTTCAAATACCCTGCCAGTTTCAATTCTAGGTGGGCCTTGGCTTTCCTAACCTAATTGCTGCACAGTTGGGCAGTGTCTCTATATTCTTTCCAGGTTAACTCTCCCTGCTTATGCCTCCTGTGTGCTTTCTTTTTGTGTTTGAGTTT
>NW_009658843.1:0-885 GCF_000708025.1 Charadrius vociferus | reverse complement strand
AAGTCTGCATGCTCCTCTAATGTGAACTGATACACATTATAAGGGCACGGTACCAACATGGCTCCATCATTTCTACAAAGCAAAGAGTCACTAATATCAGAAGTCTCCCTGCTCTAGATTTGAGAAGTGAAAGGCAGACTTCCCAGTTTACACTTGCCGTGTTTCCTTCCAAAACTCTTCCAGAAACACTGATTTTTTTCCTCTTTGCTCTAAATATTTCTGCTTTATTACATAGCCCTACAAGACCACAGGTTTTTCTCTAGTGAAGGTTAATTTCCAGAAACATACTCTGCATTTAGATTTTAAACATAATAAACCAGAAAATATGTCCAGATTATTTTTTTCCTGTCTGTCAATAGTTCAAATTCTTTTGAAAGCTAAAGAACAGGTTTTTGTTTTAATGGAAGGATTTTTAATCTGTTATCAAAAATACACTCTCATAGAAATTTGGTGAAAGGAAGCTGTCCCTACTCTGCCCAAACTGAAAATCATTTGAATTCTATTGTGGAAAATGCCACATTTCATCCAGTCCTTGATAATACAGCTTCCACTGATGATGGGGTGAAATGGATGTGCTTACCCTACTTCAGGGCTCCACATCTACTGGGCTCAGAACAGAAACATGTAACTCACTGAGAGGATGCTGCTGACGTTACCTTTCAAGCCTTGATAGCGTCTGGCAGCATGACCAGCAGATCTCCAATGCCATCAGCACTCCACCACTGCCACCACTTCTCCGCAGAGCCCTTATAGAAAACAAGGTTGGATCTTCTTCTCCAGAGCTGCGCCTGCAGGCAGGAGTGCTGCTGGGAGGCCTCAGTCCAGTGTCTTCTCTGGCCCTTGTCCAGGGAGCTCAGCCCCGTGCTCTCCAGCCCCCAGTGCTGT
>NW_009658842.1:0-884 GCF_000708025.1 Charadrius vociferus | reverse complement strand
TCTCTTACTAAATTTAAACCAATCTTAATTTTATTAAATCATAAAAAGACATATGTGGGTATTGCAGACATGCCTTTGCATGTTCTGGAGCTGGGTTTTGAAGCAAGGGCTTTGTTACGTGGATGTTCCAGATAATGGACATGAACTGAATGGAGGGGCGGGAGGGATAGGAAAAAAAGCTGAATGGATTAAAAGTGGGGTGGAGAAAAATAAGACAAAAATAAAACGGCTTTTTCCTTGTTATACTAGGATATATTACCACGATCTTTATTTTTCTGGCATTTTTTCTCTTCCCCACTACTCTTACTCTCTCTCTTGCCTTCTTTGGGTCCATACCTGTTCTCTTCTTTCTGTTATTCCCATCCTTCATTTGAAAATAACCATTTTTCAGTTTACACTAGCTGTGTTACACATCCCCCTTTGTGACATTTTTATGAATCATCAGTTCATTTACATTATGCAGGACTCCTCGTTTTTCAGTGCTTGGCAAAGACTGCAAAGACCAACATCCATGAAGCCTCATTTCAAAATCAGCTACCTTGCACTGAAAAGAAGAAATGAAACAATACAGAAGATAAAGAAGCGAGCGAGAGAGAGAGAGTGCGTGTATGTACTATTTCGAGTTGAAAACTGAACTGGATCTTGTCTTCCGCATTGAGCTCTCGCTGCACATAAAGCAACGAGGAAACACCTCATGCAAAAGGAACAGAACAGAGCTAGAAGGAACATTAAAACATCTAATGGAAACATGTACAAAAGCAATCTGCAAGAGACAGAGGCACATGGGTGGATGTTGTCTTCTCCGTTATCACCAGATGCATGCCTTAGAAGACATTTGCCATCTCCCTTACAGAGCTGCTATAAAATTTATGTCTGTATTTTTT
>NW_009658841.1:0-885 GCF_000708025.1 Charadrius vociferus | reverse complement strand
TGTTTTTTTTTTTTCCACATTTGAGTTATGTATAGCCTCAGAGTATATTTTTTCCAGTGACAGACTGTTAATTAAATAAATCTCTGCAAATCATCTGAATGGAAATGTATATGAAACGTTATCACTTATTCAAAAATATCAGTATTGGTTTTGTTTTGTATTGAGAAAATACTGTAGCTCATTTTCTATTACAAACTATGCTTAATATGTTATAGATGACAGGACCTGTATTGAAAAAAAGGGTTTGTTATTCACCAGATCCAAACTTAGAAAAGAGTTCTGAAATGAGATTTCTACCATTGCTTTTTGACTATAGTAGATTGCCTTAACATTGTGTGTGGCTCATCATAACACTGATGAAAATGTATTAAATAGAAATAACGAGCAGTAATGTAAAAATGTATAATTTCAACATCACCTCCACATAAGAAATCTGTTTTAACATTAACTAAGTTATATCCTGTTAATGAACACTTAAAAAAGAAGTTAACTTAGCGTGGCAAGGAAATCACACTCAGTGTCAGATCCTGTACTGTTAGCACATACAGTGTATTACACAGGTATATTTCATAATTTTTCTTCCTTGGTGGTTGGCAATGTCTTCACAGCTCATGAACTCTGGTTTTGGGTTTTTCTAATGGCAAGACAGGTGTTAGCTTCTAAAAACCTGATTGCCCTGCAAAATGCAGATATTTGGAGTCTAAATGCTCCAAATACTTTGGCTGATGTGATATTTAGCATGCAGCATACAGCAAGCATGTAGCATACAACAAGATGTAGTTTGCTTACTTGCAATTATTAATGCAGATCTGTCAGAAAATGCTTCCTCTTTCCTTGGTTTGCCTCTCTTTTTGTTTGGTTGCAAAATGAAGTAGATTTTTTGGG
>NW_009658840.1:0-884 GCF_000708025.1 Charadrius vociferus | reverse complement strand
CGTAGGTGAGTGAGGCCCAATGTGCTGCAGGAGAAGCAAGGTCAATATTGAATCCAAGCTGTGGCTTAAGAATGTTATGCAAATATTGATGTAAAGTACACTTGGGTATGAGCTGCAGGCATGTAGGGGGGAACAATCCAATAAAATAGGCATTATTTCTTATAACATTTACAAGGTAGAGGTCTTTCTCTCCTTTGCTTTGTTACAGTTATGAATGGCGTGACTTGCCCTGCTTCACTTGATCACACTGAAGAGCAAAGGTGCTTCATGCTACTTCAGTGGTTAAGAGTGCTCATAATGTTTACACAAACTTCCTGGACACGTGCTGCTTCTGCTATCCATAATCTGGTACACCACAGTTACAGCCACCAGCTTCC
The DNA here is from genome assembly GCF_000708025.1 of Charadrius vociferus. Classification (NCBI taxonomy): domain Eukaryota; kingdom Metazoa; phylum Chordata; class Aves; order Charadriiformes; family Charadriidae; genus Charadrius; species Charadrius vociferus. The sequence goes on along the minus strand of NW_009658840.1, from coordinate 507 downwards.
TAAGGAGTGGGTATTTTAACCAAAGCTGTATCTGTTTCATTGACCACACTGATGAACACGTTTCACTCTTCCAGATATTTCCATTTAAAGAAATGTAAATAGAAGTATTTCATTCACAGGCTTGGGGTTTAAGAAGTTCAGCAGTGAAACTTGTGATAAGGCACTGGCACTACATGCCCTAGAACAATGTAGGAGGAGATAACGGGGAGAGAATTATTATTGCAGGAAGGGTTGAAATAGTCTGGGGAAAAAGTATCTCGTGTCTCCACATCAGTGTGTTTAAAGCATGACCTTTGCACGCTTCTATGTTATTTCTACAGTCTTGAAGCTATATTATAAAATCTTATCAAAGATAAGATTTACTTACTTGTCTTACTGTTTGTCTTATTGTCTTACTCCTTCCTTTCTTATAATCCTGTACCAATTCATAGTGTTTATCAATTGACTGCAAGGACTGTATCTCCAGTAAGACAGTGGATGGCTTTTTCTTTTAGGTTTTTTTTTTTT
>NW_009658839.1:0-885 GCF_000708025.1 Charadrius vociferus | reverse complement strand
GAAAAAAGTGTAAAGAGTGTGCTGTCAAGCAGCTTAGGCTGAAATACAACAATATGAAGGAAACCGGCCAACAAGTTGAAATATAATCAGGAGGCTGAAGGGAGGAATTATGGAGAAAGATTAGAAGAGTTCAGTATGTATTGCTTGGTAAAATGATAACCTGAGGGGAAGATGATGAATCAGCTCTGATGGGAGGACTGCCGTCCCAAGGAAGGGGAATGATTTAAGCAAGTTTGCAGGACCCTAACTGTGGAATATTGGGTTAAATTAAGAAAGTAAAATGTTGATTATCATAGACAGCATCCCGATAATGAGCTGTATTTCTTTTTGCTTTGATTTGCGATAGTAGAAACCCTAGAGAAGGGATGGAAATCCCATCAGTTAGACATTGGAAATTAGGATGGCTACAACAGCAGATGCTTTAATGAAATGTGCATTCAAAGAAGGAAGGAAGGGAAGGGAGCTGCATGATCTAGCCAGCTCTTCTGTTTCTAGCTTGTACGGATCTGTGAAATGTATGCCTCAGATTAATGAAAACCTGGGAATGTCTTCAACTTCAAAAGGCCTGTTTTTCTTTCTAAACCCTGCTAATGACTGGGTATGTTACCCCAATTAGTGAGAACACAAACAAAAGTATAAGATATGCAAGACGCTGATTCCCAAAGTATATTTTGTTTGATTCTTAATGTAATTACTTATTATAGTAACTCATAGTGAATTAGGAAGGGTAGAATAGTTTATTGTGTAAAAGTAACATTTTCGTACCTCAGCTGCTTTCTGGATCTTAAAGAACTGTGGAACAAACTCCATGTTTAGGCAAATTAGAAACAATATTATGTAGCATATGTTACAGTATCAGATGAGAAAAGAATGTCATTAAGGGAA
>NW_009658838.1:0-885 GCF_000708025.1 Charadrius vociferus | reverse complement strand
GGGGAGCCGGGGCAAGCGACGCGTGGGCTGCGGTCAGTCCAGCTTTCGCTGGGTCTCAAAGACATCCCAACTTCTCCGTGGCTCTGGATGGATATTTTCAAGCTTTCTGTGCTTTCACGCAGGAGTCATCACCGAAGCATCAGAAAACACTGCATGCTAAGAGGTAGTTTGTGGCGAGCATTGCTTATATGTCATTTTGCAAGCGATATCATACACAATAATTAGTACTGTGCCTTGCAGGAGAAATATCATCGCAGCTGGAAAGGGTAATATATGCGTTGGGCTGCTCCCACTCCATCTCCCAGAGAGAACTGCTGAAGAACACAATTAAACCTGCGCGGTTTGGTGATAAGAGACGGTGGGGCAGGTTCTCCGGTCCTGCTCGTGGCGTGGGCACCCCTGAGAATATCAAGTAAGCACTTTAGCTTCTCAGCAGCCCAGGTGATCTCAGAAAGCAGATAATAAACCCAAATATTCGTGGGTATGTGAATCCCATCAACTTAGCACTCTGGTTTGCTCCTGGTGGTCTACACCACATGGATGTGCATCCATTGCTTTTCAGGAGGACCAAGCTGGTTCTCTCCGTGGTGCATTTTTGGGGCTTCTTGGCCCCCTCAACCACCATTGCATGGCCACCCCATGGGGCTTATGGTGCTTACTTCTGCAAAGGTGTAAAGAGCAGGTTTTGGGGCCACAGAGACCAAGGGAGGGTGGTCCTGGTAGCAATCCACGGAAACCAGTTGCACTCAAGAGCCTCGCTGCAGCTCCCCCACCACAAGCAGCACTTCCGGGAGCAGACCCTACAATTTATTTTGGGTTGCTTACGAAAATATTTAGCACCCGGAGCCCACCCAGGCACGCTGACCCTCACAGAGGACTTTGCCC
>NW_009658837.1:0-884 GCF_000708025.1 Charadrius vociferus | reverse complement strand
CTTGCTGTTGCAAGCTTCCATTCTTCTTCATTATTCACCTTCTGTGTGTGCTGGTGGGAGAGTTTTTTGTTGTTTGGCAGTGGGATGTCTTCCTTTAATAGACTTCAGTTCACAGATGAAAACACAATTGCATTGTATCCACTGTGATTAAACTATGTTGTCACAAACACAATGGCAAAGGGGAAAGTCAGGGCAGGAAGAAGTGTTTGCTCCAACCAAGCAAACAAACAACTAAAAGCCTAGACAAAAGGTCATATAAAAATGCAACTGTATAGCTGACATGTCCATAAGTTTGTCTCATTTTCTTTACCAGAAATAAAGAGATGAATGCATGTTTATTCATACATGTATTACTTATGCATGTTTTCAGTCCCCTTTGGATATCCCCTTTGGATATCAGACCAAGACAAGAAATCTTATGCAGTTGCAAGCCGTTTAAGTGAAGGCATGAACTAGATCCTACAAATATGCTTGCTAGGCTGCACAAGGAAAGCATGCCAGCAGGTCAAAGGCAGTAATTATTCCTCTTGGCACTTTTGTAACTTAATCTGGAATATAGTGCCCAGAGCTAGACTGTTCAGTACAAGAGAGACATTCACGACCTGGAGGGAATCCAGCAGAGGGCCACCAAGGTGGTCACAAGGCTGAAGCACATGATATACATGGAGAGGCAGAGAGATCTGGGTTTGTTCAGCCTAAAGAGAAAACAAAGGATGTCTTCAGGTGCCTAGTGGAAGTTTATATTGAAGACGAAGGGACACACTTCTCAGAAGTGCACAGTGGTAGGTGGAAGGCAGTGAACCCAAACTACACCAAGGGAAATTAAGAGTAAATATAAAGAACAACTCTAAAGATGGTATAATAGTGGAGAAAGTTGCGCAGAG
>NW_009658836.1:0-884 GCF_000708025.1 Charadrius vociferus | reverse complement strand
GCTGCTGTGCGAGTGAATGATCTTCAACCAGAGATTTGGGCAGGTTGGCAGCTGGGAAAGGAGAAAGAAAACATGGAGGATGAGTCTGAAAAAAGGTTGCTCAACAGGAGAAGGGCTAGGGCAGTGCTACCGACTCCATGCCTTTGATAGTGGGACACAAGTAAGAGGGACCTTGAAGAAACTCCTGCTTCCCATCTATGACTGGCAGTGTTTTCTGTTCCCTCCATAACCCATGCAGCATAGTTTTAGGTAGTCTCTTTACATATGCCTTTCCATTCTCCTTTGGATCTTTTGCTGTCATCACTATCCTTGTTTCCCTCTGTGCAGCCATTTTCACAGCCCTTGTGTTTATGAACAAATAAGCATTTAGGTCCTAGAGTCCACAGGTATGTCCTAATCGGAGCATTTGTCTTATGGGAAATGCACTTCTTTTATGGGAAATGCACTTCTTTTATATCAAGCAGTTGCAACACTCAATGGCCTCGTTGTTATGGTCTCCTGCATTTCCTCCTGCTGCAGTTCAGGGAGAACTTGGGCAAACTTGTAGAGGACATATAGCAATTTTTTGCACAGAAAACTTATGTTGGGGAAGATGTCGATAATTACAGCTATCTTTTCATGGAATTTAACTGTCAGAAGCCTGGAGGAGTTGATTCTACACCAGCGGACAGAAACACACTAAACAGTTAGAGAATTACAGCCTTGGAGATTAAAAGTCTCCATAGTATGTCATCAATCTTTTAAGCCCTTATTTCTTCTCTTCTGTCTGTGTATTGATTGTGTGTTTTCTGTATTGTATTCTATCTACCATAGCAATTTCATGGGTTTTGACCACAAGATGGCATCTGATTTCATAATCTTCTTTAAAATACTGCTTTTTTTTT
>NW_009658835.1:0-883 GCF_000708025.1 Charadrius vociferus | reverse complement strand
CTCTCATTCTCCTAATGCTACGTCCATCTCTTGGACATACACAAAGTGACTCAGTTTCCTCTTCAGAGGGGACTGTGGTTACTCTGCTCACATCTTCAGTCTCCGTCAGGACCCACTACAAAGGTCAGAGGAACCCCTCGTGTGCAATACGTGCACTGAATTCCCCAAACAACTGAAACAGGATTAAAATGATAGGCCTGCTTTGTAACAAGCCCTCTGAGTAAGGGTGAAGATTTTACCAGCTGTGTATATCTTCAAATCCTTTTGGTGTTCTCACACCAAGGTCTATCTCAGCATAAGGGATAAGAAGTTTGGCAGTGAATCGCTGTCAAATCTTTCTGTGGCAGTTCAGACATTCCCCTCCCAGCTATCACCCCTGTATGATTTGGCTAGGGTTTACTGTCCCGGAGTAGGATAAACGGAAGAGAATACACGATGTCCCACCCCAGTGCAAAATGAGGGGCATCTGGTGAAGACTAGATCGCCAACTGGGACATCTGTAACACAGGCACACATACCTTTCCATCAACTCTTTAGCAATGGGGGGTATTAAAGAAAGAAGAGGGATACTTTCTGTCAGAGGGATAAAGCAGACAGCAGAGGGAAATGATGTCTTCATACACTGCTTCAAAATTTATTTAAATATATCTTTAGTCATGACAACATTGAGTATTGCAGCACCAAACCTTTATGTATCTTATAAGTGGTGAATATACACCTCTGAATTAAGCTGGATGATATGTAATACACAAATAGGAGTTGGTGATATGAAAAGACAATCTACCTAGGAAGGTGCCACCTAAGCCAGTGGTCTACACTGAACAGGATAGTCTTATTTACTTCTTCTTGCTAGTAACGAGGTAGGACAAGAGGAAATGGCCTC
>NW_009658834.1:0-883 GCF_000708025.1 Charadrius vociferus | reverse complement strand
TTTATGCTGTGTGCTGAAATTGTTGTTTCCTCTGAAAGTATGGTGAAATTACGCAGGCTGTTTCAGGCAACTTCCTTGTTTCCTCCAACTATTAACTAATGAAGTAAGTGTTTTACACAGAACAGTGGGAGTGTGGGTTTAGGTTCTTTTATCTGAAGCAGCTGGTAGCTGACACTGCCATCTATGCTGGGAAGTCCAGATTATCCACTACTGATTCAATGTGGCAGGTACTGCTAAGTCGTGGGAATTACTTTCTCTTTAAAATGCCATATTTAAAGCCTCTGCATCCAGCTGCTATAATGCATGACATGTCAGACTGTTGGTGAAATAATTTATTTTTTTTCCTCCTTCTTAATAGGTGGATGTTTTTCTTAATGTGGAACAGTTAAAAGAAGAAATTGAGTTTTTAAAGAATGCACACACAAGAAAAACACAATTGGGTGCTCTCAAGACTTTTCCAAATTGTCGTAGAGTACAAGAAGATAATAGTAGTAACTCTTCCCCTCAATGCCACAGTGAAAATGTGAAGCTGCTGATGGCATGGGTTAATGCTGTTTGTGGATTTTACAATATCAAGGTAAGTAGTTTTATGTACATTTCGGCAAATACATCCTTTGCTGTCATAAGAATATTTATTGGTTATAGAGCAGAATTCTTCAGACCATCAAATATGTAGTAGCAGCCAATGGTAATTAGTTTTAAATATCCTTCTGGACTTTGTTTAGTCTGATTTGAAATAACCGTCTTTCTGTGGGTTTAGCTGCAGCTCTCCTTTTAAACAAATCTGGGCAAAAGGATCAGCCCTTCCAGTTAGTCTTATGCATAAAAATGTGTTTCCAAAATATAACATTTTTGCTGGAATATGGTTGTTTGAGTTTTTTTT
>NW_009658833.1:0-883 GCF_000708025.1 Charadrius vociferus | reverse complement strand
GCACTTGAATGACAAAACACAGATCTGGCACTTTGCATAAGAGAAAGAGCCTTGGGTTTGGCCATGCCAACCCCAAAGCTAACCTCAACATGATTAACTACTTTTGGACCAGGTGTTGCTCAAGAGCAAGTAACAAGCTGCAAACAGGCAAATTGTTTAGTTGTCTGTGAACACACGTTTCAACATACAGGCTAGTAACAACTATAAAATCCTGACAAAGAGGTGTTCCCTTCCAGAAAGCCAAAGGGGGAAGAAAGGGCTTTGTACCTCACTGAAGCACTTATTTACTGTTGCATCAAGTGCAGGAGACGGATGACTCCTAAAATAAAAAATACCATGGAAGGAACAAACTTTCACCCTAATTAAGGGCATAACAACTGTGTCTCCTGCCTAAAGAGAGAATAGGAGTTTCCAGTGAAAAATAAAGTCAGTCTGGACTAGTTGAACCCTGATGGTCACAGGGAGAGGGGGCACAATAGCTGATGTGATTTCAGAACTAATCTGCACATTTCAGAAAACTATTCTTGTAACAGCATGGACTTGCTCTTTTTTTAAGTTTTCTGCTCCATTTCTTACCTTATTTTACCACTGTAGTTTAAAATACACCAATGGCTTCCCACACTTGTGGCAAACATCTCCTTCCTAGAAATAATTTCTAAACCAAATTAACTAAGATTAAGACTTTGCCTTACTAGGGTGGGTTTTTTTCCCCTTTTATGACATACAGCTCTTTTACCACCACGCAGCACACAAGTCAATTGGGAACCACACCTATCAAAAGCAGACCCTTTCCTTTTCCATGCACATCACGAACTGAGATCAGTAACAAGAAGAAACTCAATCCAGTTGCTAATTCCAAGACATGGTGGGGGAAAGCAGCAAA
>NW_009658832.1:0-883 GCF_000708025.1 Charadrius vociferus | reverse complement strand
AAAAAAAAAGATGTGAGCTAAGAGCAATAACAACTAATTTTTTAGAAGGAGAATCATATTTAGGCAAGGGTGCTACTGTCCATGTAATATACAATTGACTATAAGCCCTTATAATTTCCACATATAAAATATTTTTAACAATGGGACATTACATACTTACAGAAATTCTGGAATGACGTTACCTTAAATTGCAGCATGTGGTTGAGGTGATATTTCACCTCCAAGCGCAGGGTACTAATTGGCGTAGTAAAATTCTCATTAGCTCTGGTCTTGGCACTGTTTAAGGTGAGGTTGGCTGACAAACCAGACGAGGTGTATTCGACGTTGTCTACAGAGTAAGCATTGTCAGAGCTGTAATAGCAGGATGGAATATCTGAGTTTGATGTTACCTGCTGCAAACAGAAATATGTTCCAGGTTAGAGCGCTACACTGGCCTGCTGTATTTTTTGTTAGTTACTAGCAGGGAATCCAAAACTCCCATGTTTATCAGATAGCTGTCAAATGTAGAATTTTGGGAAAAACTAGTGCAACTAGTGAACAATAAAGAAGTAATACAGAGCCCATTGATCTCTACATTAAATCAGATATAATCAAACAGTTCAGTGAAAGCTGTATAAGTAGTTTAGTCAGGAAACTGAATCCTTACACAATTAAGGTAGATTTAATTTCCCTGTATTTGTGATCTTCAGCTCAATCCCACAAAATCGCTTAGTCTTGGCATGTTGAAATTCCTAAACCTTCCTCCCTTTTAATCCCATTACTCTCTGATCTCTTGCTCACACAAGGGTATGTGCCCAAAACTCATTAGATATTCATGCAACATCAGATGAGACCTTTCCATTGGCTTTATTCACACGAATTATCCTTAAAATATCCACTGAGA
>NW_009658831.1:0-882 GCF_000708025.1 Charadrius vociferus | reverse complement strand
TCTTAAGGGTCTTTTCCAACCCAAATGCTTCTGTGATTCCATGATTCCATTATCGTCTTGGGATTCAGTTGCCTAGACATATGCATATAGTGGAACTTTAAGCACTTGGGACTATCTAGTGCTCCAAAAGGATGCAGGTCTCAAAGAATTCCTACATCACATCATCGTATTAGGCCAATCCCAAATGCTTTAAATACTCAAGGACATGTGAATTGGCATGGACATCTCTGCTTAGGCATCTGAATCCTTCTCTAAATGTGAATCACATTAAGTACATTCTCAGATGAAACACTATTCAGCATTACAACACAAACTACAGGACACCAGCACTGCCTTCAGAAGCACATGAAGGACAAGCACAATAACTTAAAATGTCTCAGCTGCACCTGGCATCCATCGCAAGCCAACTGAGTTCATGTCTCCACAAGGGCAGGATCCAGGGCAAATTCAAAGCCTAAGTAGTACACAAAAACACCAGGACACTCTTCTCCCACTGGAATTGAGCATGATTTAATCAGAGCTGTTAATGCAGCCTAGAAAATGATTCAGCTGACTAGTCTTCATAGACTATGTTGAGAGTCCAGGGTTCGATTCAGTTATCTACATATAGGTATTCAGTGCCAACTGAGATGTCCACAGGTATCAGTGATATGTAGATGTCTTGAAAATACTATAACACATCAATCACCTGGGCCCATTGTGACTTCTCAAATGGCACAGAGATATGAACATTGGGCAAGAAGACATTTCTGACACTGATAGGTGTTATATACACAATTTATTAAAAAGGGTCTATTTTGATATTCTGCAATAGAACCCATTACTACTGGCTATCCTTGACAGAAGGGCCTGAAAAAAAATTAAGAAAGAGAAAAAAAAAAA
>NW_009658830.1:0-884 GCF_000708025.1 Charadrius vociferus | reverse complement strand
GTGCTGGGGAGATGTTTGGGATGGGTCTATGGGGAGATGTTTGGGAAGGGGGTGTTGAGGCCCCCCGTACCAAACTGCTGCTGCCCCCGTGGCTGCAGCTCTCCCAGGAGGAGCCACAAGTCAAGTGAGTGATTATCTGGGTTGGCTTCAGCATCACATTTTTGTGCTTCCCCAGGGACTCTGCAGTGATTTAGGGGGGTTGACAGAGACTGGATGGTGATGGTCTCCTACCCAGCAGACCAGTGGCTGGTGACTCTTGGTGCAGTTCTTTAATGGGGGTGAATATTAAGTTTTGGAAGGGCTTTGCCGGGGATTGTAGCACATCCTCCAATGGAGCACATGCTTTAAATCCAGGCTCAGACATCCAGAGCGGCAGCCCTGCCTTGTACCCCCTGATTTCATCAGGCTCCTGGCTGCATCCTTGCCTGTCCCGCTGCCAGCTCTCAACCTTCGCTAGTTCGGCTTCAGAGCAACCAAAGGCAAAGGACTCCTGCGCTCAACCTGATGCGAAGCTGGAAAGTCACCGCTGCAGAAGGAGATGGACAAGACGACCTCGAGTGCTGCCAGCTCCAATTAACCAGGCACCACTCTCCTCCTGCGACGTCTCGGGCTGCTGTGAGATGGTTCGTTAGCGACGATGCAGGTGATAATGCACATTCTCTGCGGGTGAAGTCTTGTTGACCCTGGCAGAGGTTTGGTTTTATCGTTTCTTAAAGAGTAGAGGAGCAAAGGAAAAACACAAGAGTTGTTGCGCTGCCCAGAGCAAATCCAGGCCTACGAGGGGATCGCCTCCCAGCCCAGGAAGGACTGCTTTTCCCCCAAAATTAAGACAGAATGGTTTGTTTGCACTGTCCCAAAGCACCTGGGGCTCTACCTGGTTTTGC
>NW_009658829.1:0-882 GCF_000708025.1 Charadrius vociferus | reverse complement strand
TTTTTTTTTCCTCTCAAGCCTTTTGGGCTGATGCATATGTATTATGGATCAACTCTAAGGTGATCCTGAGGGAGTTAAGGACAGGGTTGGGGGACACAAGGATTTGAATCTGATGATTTTTCTTGCAGACTGTTCATGTTGTTCAAGGCAACGTTTTGAGTTCTATGTGTGACTTGTCGAAGTGTCAATGTATGTGAAATCAAATGTGGATATGTGGGTGAAGGGCCTGGTTCAAAGCAATAAAAAGAGCAGGATTTTTTCTCCTTCACATTAAGAAAATAAAATTAAGTTCAGGAATTTTGTATTTGTGTAGACCTGGCATGTCTGGGGTAAAGATGAAGAGATGTCTGTGGTGGGTCATTTAGATTGAGCAGCCACCTACTATATTACAAGGATAACGTTTCAAAGCACATCTGTGTTTTGCTGGATGTTCGTGTTCCCTGTGGAGCCCATTCACGTAAGATCTTTGTGGACGAGGTAGGTATTTGTCCTTACAGTCGCAATTCAAACTGTAGAGTTTGGTTAAATCCTCCTTATTTCTGTTTCCGTATCTATTATAGATAGCGTTCTTTTGTTGTGGGCAGAATGCTTGCGTCTGACAAAGTGGGGTTTCTGCCACAAGCCTCATTCTCTAACTAGAAGATGAGACCACCAGAGACTACAGTGAACCAACGAGAGAATTCAGTTCCTAATTATCTCTGGCTCATGCCTCCAGACAGAGGGATTTTCTTGGATTCCAATTTTGTGAATGTAATCAGTGGAGGATGCAGAGTGTTCCCCTTTCATGTAATTGTTTGGCACCTGAAACTAAGGTTTCATGAGCAAATCAAAATTCTACCACATATATGCTTGGATTCCATGTCGCTTCTCTTGCATAATGTT
>NW_009658828.1:0-882 GCF_000708025.1 Charadrius vociferus | reverse complement strand
CCTTTCTGGGGATGTTGGCCTTCGGTTATCCTTCCACTCAGTGCATGAACGGAGGTTGAAAAATCAATGTCACAAGCTACGGTCGGAGTGGAGCTGGGCAGACTCTCCTCAGTGAAGCATAGTTTTGGGCTAGAAATCATCTAACAGCATTTTGCAAAACTTCCAGGCTTTCATGGGCTGGACTGGGACAGAAATGCCACAGGCAGCACTGCCAACCCCAAGCATTCAAACACCATGAGTCAGCCCCCCACCCCAACTCTTCCAAGTCTCCTTTCCTCACTGGGTTGTTATATTTTTTTAACTGTGAGGTTAAACTTGGTTCATATTTTCCAGGTTCCTCCACTCCCCTTCTCCCCTACCTTTCAGGAGGGTTAGAAACTTGACTGTTTTTTGGGTGAAGGGGACTCTTTCTAAAAGGAAGGGAAGATGGCGACACTCTAAATCCCTGGGGCAGGTCCCTAAGTGACATTGTTATGTGACTTCGGATAAATTTGGGCAATTTGGCAGCGCTTCAGTCTGGCTCCTTATTTAATTGCCTGCAGATCTGGCCTTGTCATTAACACAAGAGGTCAAGGTACTGGCAGGAGTTCTGTGATTTGTGGATGCATGCTTAGCTTATAAAAACACCCCTGTCTTTGCCTCCCAGCAAGCCCTTTGTCTTCCTCCAGCTGTTACAGCTGTTCTCCCCTGTCCTGAGCTCCTTCAGCTGCCTCTGCTCTTCCTTGCCTTATGCAACACCTCTGCTCGAATGCGCATTTGGCCGGCTACATGATCGCTGCAGCAGCACCCGGGCATCCTAAATGCTCCTTAAAATTGGTATATTTTAATAAATGCCATCCAGGAAACATTTTCTTCCTCTAAAACTTTGTGGGGAAAGGAAGC
>NW_009658827.1:0-881 GCF_000708025.1 Charadrius vociferus | reverse complement strand
GGCTCCCACTTCCATCTGAGCTAGTGTGCCTGCTTTAAAGTTAACTCGTGTATGTCTACAAAAGTCGTGGACACACCTTTGAAATATCTAAATGCCAACGCCATCCAAACAGTTTCTCCTTGAGCTAAAGGTAGGCCAAGAGTTACTGACTGTACATGTGCGGGGAAGAAAGGGAGACATACAGAAACAGCACCATCATGGGAAGAACACTGTGTCCACATCTCTGGTTCAGGGAATAATCATCTCTCAACTCTTACAATGAGGAGAGACCTGCCGCAGGTTCCAGTCCTTGATATTTACAAAAGACAGCAAGGGTTAAGCGAACAAGGACCATAACACAAGGATCCAAATGACTTTTCTTAACCAACTGAATGCATTCTCGGTAAAGGAGGAGAAAAAAATGCATTGGCAGTGTGTCACTGAACATTAGACAGGAAGGGATCACTGTGTGTACATACTGGCTTGGAAGGCGCTGCATCAGGCCCAGCTAGCAATTTACTATACCCAAGAGTGAGAGAAAATACACAGGAAGCCCAGGCAGCAGTCAAAAGTTTAGGAAGGTCTCTGAGCATTCACCAGAGGCTTGAGGGCAACTGCCAAGATGCAGCTACACACCAAAAGCCAAGTGGTTTTGACAGACCCTTTTATTAATTGAAGTTAATTAGGGGATCCCACTCAGGACAGCCCATCTTAGGCATTCAGAAAGAAAAACTCCATTTTCACTTCATCTACACTACTACAGTGTGTCTGATGCTGTAAGCTGTGTCACTCTGAACATATTATCTTCTTTACAGATCCATTATTATTTGCACACATAAAGTAGCATCTAACTCATTAATAAATGATCATCCAGAGAAGCCACTACAGCAGTAAAAGGATGA
>NW_009658826.1:0-881 GCF_000708025.1 Charadrius vociferus | reverse complement strand
CCATTCTGTGAATTCTGTGAATATTCTCCAGAACAAGGTAGATATCATTTAACTTTAGTACGTACAAAAGCAGACATCTTTGTTCATAAATAAAAAAGCATCTGTGGAATTTAAATAACAATGTACTTTCTCAAATCAGCTGTATGTTTGAAATCTGCTTTCATCTTCAGTTATTGTATTACTGTAGATATGATAGACCATTGTTACGCTTCTCTATGAACTGAGAGAACTATATGAAGTGGATATGCTAAGATTATTGGCATATTTTCTGTTTAGCATTTTCATATAAAATGATGAGTATTTGTAGCACCTTTAGCTTCAGAAGTCATACCTGAATTGTGTGTTTGCAGTTCTGTTTACTTTGCATGTTAAAGTTTTGTCTTAATGGCAAACTATTATTTAAAGTTGCACTCTTCGGATGTTAAGGTTTTATCCATTAACGCTGTTTGTGATGCTCTGCAATTTTGCATTTAGAACAAAGTGTATCAGTTCTGCAGCAGAGCATGTTCTGATGATTATAAGAAACTGCACTGCATAGTCACATACTGTGAATACTGTCAAGAGGAGAAAACGCTGCATGAGACAGTGAATTTCTCTGGCATCAAAAGACCATTTTGTAGCGAAGGTATGTATGTATTTGGTTTTTTTCTAAGGTATCGGTCATTGTAGTTTAACTGCAGTTGATTTGCTATGTTAATTTTTAAGGTAACAACTCATTTTGTTGTACTTGAGGCTGAAACAGAAGTTTCTTAGTTATTATTGGTGAAGTGCATATACCTGTTAAGTAATCTGAGCTGCTTTTGCGCTCTTTTGTTGGAGTTTTTCACCACTTACTCCAGGTTAAGAAAGAGTGGGCAACACTCTTAAGTGTGTGTGTGTGT
>NW_009658825.1:0-883 GCF_000708025.1 Charadrius vociferus | reverse complement strand
TTAAACTAACCTCTCTTCTTCTCCATCCTCTTAACTTCTGATTTCTTACCTTCTTTATCTTGCCTAAAAAAAACATGGAAGTATTTTTACAATGTTGTCTTCTAAAGTCTTGAGTCTTTTTTATTATTATTTTGAAATGACATGTTTTGAGATATTCAAACTGTGTATAAAAATACTGTCAAACTCTGGTTTCTTCAAAGACCAAAATAAATTTAGTTTATTTATTAAGATACTGTAGATAAGGAATCCTCCAGATTAGCAGATTATTTCCCCTAGAAGCAGCAAGTGAAAGCACTATTAAAATGTAAAGATTAAGATAACACTGCAGTGTATGAAACAGACTGATGGAGAGAGAATATTGTAAGAGGACCCAAATTTAAAACTGACATTCAAGTTTACCTCAGGGAATTATGGGAAAACGATCAATTATATGACAAATAAAATAACTCCCACAGCAACTCTATTAAAAGAATTACAGAAATAAGCAAGATAAAAGTATACAACAATCTTTAAACAAAACTCCTAAAATATTTTTATTCACAAAAAAAACCCAAACAAACCCTATTTATCACATCTTCAGTCTTGTTTTATCATGGAATTTAAAAGCCTTATATTAATTGGTATATTCCACCATTCTGTGAGTTTTTCCAAATGTAATAAAAATAAGCATCCATTAAATAAAAATCTTGCATGTATATCTGTTTTCATACCACTTTCAAATTTTATTCAGATACTGAATCAGACTTCCAAAAGCTTAAGGTTATTATATACTTCTGCAGAATGTTGTAAAAGAGGGGAGAAAATTCTAAGATCAACCTTTACCTGAAATCTTTTCTTGAAGTACTAGTTTGTTTTATTCAAGTACTCCTGTAGTCAGTGCTCA
>NW_009658824.1:0-880 GCF_000708025.1 Charadrius vociferus | reverse complement strand
AGAGTGTTCCAGATTGTTCCTGACTTTCTCGTGATGTAAAAAAGTAAAATTTGCATTGACTTCCAGAGACAAGTTTAAGCCAATTGTAAGTACTTAAAAATATCAGCACTAAAATGTGATAAGTGTTAAAAATTAAAAGTTCAGTCAAAAAGGAGATTTCTTTGAGAGTTACTATAGTTTGAATTACTGTAATAATTTGAATTTTACACCTTCCAGTTATTTCTAAAATTCACTTGAATTATTCTCAGCACATTTCTTATCAAACTTATTATGAAGTCATGGGAACAGTTTAATTTCCATAAATTCAAATACTTTCCACCTCACTTTAATATTGAATACCATTTGGTTATCTAAGCCTAGATCTGTACTTGTAAATTAAAAGAGGCCATGTTCTCCAGCTATAAGACTAAATGGCATAAAAAGGCTCAGTCCAGAACGGAGATATTTCCTCCCCTACAAACAAGCAGCCATACTACTGACTGAAAACAGTGTCTATATCAGTGATTGTCAGTGAAAATATTAATTGGAATAAGGTAAAACTGTAGAAAAAAAAAGTGTTAAATCATACAGGGTTGTTTCTGTCAATTATAAAATGATCATGTATGAAAAGACTTGACTCTACTTCAGTGATCAATCATCTGTGTATGAACATGAGACCCTGCATGCTGTAGAGGTTGCATTCAGGCCATGCTTAAAGACTGAATTTACATGCTTACAGTATTTGAACAACATCTATGGACTGACATTTACACAGTTTAGACGTACCAGGGGGACTTTCACCATTTATGGCTTATGATATACCTGTTCTGAAAAATGTCCCCAGAAAGACCATACTATAAGACCATATATATGAATATATAGAATCATAGAATCATAGAAT
>NW_009658823.1:0-880 GCF_000708025.1 Charadrius vociferus | reverse complement strand
TTCTTCTTCCCAGTTCCTCATAATGTCACTCCATGACTCCTCAAATGCCTTTTGGCTCCAGAGCAGACTCCAGTCTTGTCTCTTAAATTAATTTCCAGCTCTTCCCTTCTTAATGAGTGTTGCTGCTTGTGCCTGTATCGATGCTAATCCCCTGTTTGTATCCATTTGATGCTGTTTAAGGATGGATAAAGTTAGAGAATAACATCAAGAAATGATAAAGGTCACCACCAAATGTCTGTCCTGTGCTAGCTATCTGGAGATGGGCTAGAAAATGGTAAAATTAGTTAAAGTTTACCAAACATTACAAACATCGGTTGCAGCATTGCCTACTCTTGTGACTGGAGGCACTGGAGTTATAAAAGAACATGAGACTCCTTGACCAAATGGAAGCTGAAGAGCAGTGAAGTATAGATGTATTGGGTACTGGGTTTGACAAACTTTGGTAGCAGGCTTTTCATCTTTATCTGCCTAGTTTTATTCTTTTCAAGGACCACACTGTAAACAGTCTGCTTAAACCAAAAGAGGATGATAATGTTATCTCAGATTAAGGACAGCCTTGTTCACTCCCTTAGATCGCCCATGCTATCCAGGACAAGAATGCTCACTCATTCCGGTGGAGTTTCTGGAGCATGCAGTACAGCTTCATCACATGTGCTTTTGTTGGTGTCTTTGGAGGAGCTTTTTTCCTCCTGACATCTTTCTACATTGAGGAAGATCGTAAGGAAGCGGAGCGGCTTTGAGGTTTCTATATATCTTTATAACTTTTAAACCTGTATCTGATTGCTTTCCTGTTTTTACATTAGCCATGATATTGGCTCTGTATAAAGTTAAAACACAAATATCTGCATTATGTTAATACTGCATTACTTTCTGTATAAAA
>NW_009658822.1:0-881 GCF_000708025.1 Charadrius vociferus | reverse complement strand
GCAGACCAAGTCTGTCGCAGGTGTGCTTTTCTGTTTGGTGTAACAAATAAGGATCCAAGTTCAGTCGCTACTTCTCTGTCAGGTGCGGAGTCAATAACCGCCTCTTGTGCTTTGTGATTTGTAGCCGCAAAGCAGCATCAGCATTCCTCTTCCTGGCTTTACTCGAAAATCTGTCTGCCCTGCAGATCTTAATTACATCCGGGCACAGCATCTGAGGGGATTTCTGACCCCACCTGCCACCTCTACACAGAGATTTATTTCTATTCCTAATGCAGAAGAAAATCAATGCGACGCATCCTCTGGTAGCTCTATGGTTCCTGAGCCTACGGACTTAAAAAGCAGTAAAAGTTATTTGTGGTTGTGACAGTCATCACAGGTACAGCGGGATATACAGAATACACCATCTGCTGAATGAGACCTTGTATTAAAGTGGAGTTCTACCTAGAAAGTTGTGTATATAAAAATAACTCCGCAGCAGTGGTTGCTTATTTTCATAATGAATTTTAGTTATGATTTACGCAATAACAAATGACTCTCTGAAAATAGAGGAAGGTGCTGTTCATAACAAACCTTTAGTAAGTAATACTTACAAGCTCTTTTTGGATGTTCCCTTCCAAGCTTTCTAGGGAGGGCAGGTATATTTGTAGAGGAAAACTAAGGCACTGTGATACCCAGTCAGCCCAGCAGAGTGATAATCTTTCGAGCCATTTTACGGCCTGATTTTAAAAAGCAAATAAACTGGCAGAGGTAGCAATGCATTTTATAGATTCAAAGACCAGGGCACAGATAAATTTTAAATTGTTATGAACAACGGCTTATGGAACGCAAAAATATATTTGTGATGTTAGTTGCTGAAAAGGAAATGCAGTTTTTGGGTTGGG
>NW_009658821.1:0-881 GCF_000708025.1 Charadrius vociferus | reverse complement strand
AAAAAAAAAAAAACAACTTATAAATCAGGCTAACAGGAAAATAAGGCTGCAGCTTATTCTTTCTGGCAATAATCAACTCTGATGAAGGCCCCCCGTCTCCTTTTTGAAATAGCTCGCTGAGGGTTGTGATGCCTGAGAAGAAGCATTTGCTTGGCGAGGGAACAGCTGTCAGCTGCATGCTGTTTTTTCCTCCCTGGAAACAAGCTTTAGCGCACTGCGATACGGGCAATCCTTCGCAGCAATAGTAAACACTTAGGATATTTATCATGTGCTGCTTGTATCTACATGACACCTATCGTTTTAAATCCGACGGCTGAGATAACTGTCTGTGATCACAGTGAAGCTGCACTGATTTTCTAAGGTGAAGATACGGCTAAGAGACTGACCCTATTGCATGTGCCTCCCTTGTAGGAAATCCTTAAAAATTAAAATACTCCAGACAATTTTTTTTTCCTTAATAGATCCTCTGTGTTTGTCTGAAGGTTGTCCCTATCTTAAAAAGGGATGTTTATAGGAAGCAACATCGTATTGAGACTGGTGGAGCACTAATGAGTGCCTTCAGTTTTCAGCAGGCAGAAAAGTCTATGCTGCAACTAACAGCACTGCCCTTGGGGCAGCAGTTCTGCAGGGAAGATCCTTATCTGATCAAGTAATTAAGGCCACCATCAAAAAAAGCATTAGCAGAAGGAGCCCAAACTGCAGTTGCGGCAGCAGCCTTGATCCTCAAACGCCCAAACTTTCTGAATGTTGTGTTTCGCAGCTTGCACGTGCTGGTGATGCCTTTCTTAAGCAGGACATACGCATGATGTGTGTGAACCACAGGTTGGAAAATCATCGCTGCCCTCTGACAGCAGCACTCTTCTTGCTTTTGGTGAATTAGT
>NW_009658820.1:0-881 GCF_000708025.1 Charadrius vociferus | reverse complement strand
AGGAAATGGGGAGAGAAAGGGAACAGAGAAGGAGATGTGGAATGTTCTTCACCGTCTTCCCCCGCCTTACCCCCGAGCTCCTCCGGGTCCCCCGAGGGATCCAGGACTGGAGCCTTTATACCCCAAATCCCACATCAAGAGAACCAAGGAGAAACCCCCCCTACACCCCCCAACTAATAGGATATTGTGGGATCTGGATTGAGGACTTTGCCGCTTGCGCCCAACCCCTGTACGACCTCGTTATGCAATACGTCCTCGATGTTGTCGTCTGGACACCAGAAGGGAAGAAGAGCTGTAAAATATTAAAGAAGTTGTTAACCGAAGCTCCGGCTCTACTCCTTCCAGACCAGGAAAAAGAATTTGAATTATATGTGGACATTAAACAGGGACATCCTAAAGGGATTTTAGTGCAAGAACACGGGAGTAGTTGAAGACCAGTGATCTTTTTTTCTAAAATGTTGGATCCGGTGGCTACGGGACGGCCTCATCGCCTACAAAATGGTGCGGCCACAGCTTTAACGGTAACCGAGGTTGGAAAACCGACGGCAGGAGGATCTCTCGTTGTCGAAGCATCGCGCCAAATTAAAGCTTTGTTAACCGAGAGAGCTGTGAAAGGGGTGACTAGCGCCAGGTCGCTGCAGCGTGACACTTGGTTAATGGAACGCGAGGATTGGGGGTGAAGCAGCGGGGAAGGGTTTAACGCAGCCCCCCGTTTAGCTGCTCCCGAGGGAGGAGATCCGGAGGAAATTCACCACCGGACCCAAAAGTAACGGCTCTCCAACCCCGAGCCGGGGGAGAAGGAAGAGACACCCCCCGTCCCAACGGAGAAAATGTGTTTTATTGGCGGATCCTCAAGAACAACAGAAGGAAAGCGAGTCGTG
>NW_009658819.1:0-880 GCF_000708025.1 Charadrius vociferus | reverse complement strand
TGAAAGTTCTAAGTATCTCCCTGCTGGTCCTTTGCCACAAAAACTAGTCCATTATCACTATGTGTTGTGAATCATCGTTTCAATGGTTTCATCATACAATTCTTACACAGGCAGTGCTTACAAATAAATTTGGTTATTTACAGTAGTAAAGCCCAGATGCCTAAAATCCTACCCTTGGTCCCTACCCAGCATCCTCTACTATAAAATATTGCTGATTCACAATTCCAATAATTTTTTTTTGCGCAACTCTTACATGCATTAGTAGATAAAAATAAATGATGCTGTTTCTATAAGTACAAATCTTGAGATTTGTACAAATTTCTACAAATCTCAATATTTTTTTTAGAATGATTTGATAAATCTGTTAATGCTAATGAGAATTCTGCCTGTGCAAGGACAGCTACAATCAGGGACTAGTCAGGAATATGGAAAAAGCAGAGTACTGTGACTAATACTGTTAATGCCTCTTTACACAAGATTACAGAGTCACATTCTCAAATCCTGAGGGGAATTTGGCTTAGTAGCTCACCCTCTTTGATACTTTTAAAGAACAGAATGTAAGGTGCTAAAAACATTTATTTGGCAAGAAAATGGTCTGAGGCACTTCTGAGGGTAAAATAATTTCACAATAGGTGAGTCCAGGCATAAGAAACAGTTTGGAAGGCAATGAAGAAAGTGAAGAGTGTTGTGATTAACAGACAGAGTGACATCATTCTTCATTCCTCAAAAGAAATGTGATCAGTAACAAACTCACTGCATGACATGTTTCTCAAAGTATCTACTTAACTGATTTCTTTTGAGTAGCAAATTACTTAGAAAAGTGATATTATAAACAACAAACATTTAATGAAAGAATGGTTAGACTGCAGATTCCTGTGGG
>NW_009658818.1:0-880 GCF_000708025.1 Charadrius vociferus | reverse complement strand
AAAAAAAAAAAAAGAAGTGCTGTTCTACAGCAAATGACAGATGCTCAAGTCCTCTGTGTAGCAGAACACAATGTTTCATTTCAGTTAAGCCTGTTTGGTACCTTGTGAGGGGAAAGCACAATCCAGCCCTTAAGGAAAAGAAACCTTAAAGACAAGTTATACAAAATAGGTCTATAACTAATTTTGTTTTACTAAGTGCTAGTCCAGAAAGATATAGTGTCTTTCACACATCTTGAAGTCTTCTGCATAAATATCTATTTATCTCTTCAATTCCTGTAGCAGTACTGAGGTCTAGTCAAAGAAAAGAAACACCATCCCAATATGGAGGAGGGTAATGAAGGAGGTGTATTATCAACAACCCTGGGTAAATTGTAAATACGCAATGACTCCAAATTCTTTGCACACATTCACTAACAAATCTGATAACATAAAAGGGAAGGATTCTGAAGAGGTACAGAGGGTAAGGATTGTCAGTTTTTTGGATGAAGTCAAGGAGCACACTTTCACGAAGACAACGTGGAAGAAGATATGTAGCTCATTGCACTCAAATCAGCAAGTAACTTGCTATTTGTGTGGGGTGATGAAACAAAACATAAACGTGAGAAAAGAGGTGGTCAAAGGACTGAATTGTAAATGAAGAGGAAAGTCTTCTGTGTAAAAGGAGTCACTAGTGATAGTTTCTCCTGATTGCATCACTAATCCTAGCCCATCAGAATTTAGGTTTTTGCTAATGCTGCAGAGGTTTTATGCTGTGCATCTGCTCCACGTGCCTTTGTCAAACTGCCTTCCTGTTGGTAAAGTTATTTGTCTCCATACATTGCAAAGCTATGATATTATTTATTTTCTATGGAAGATTTTTGGTTAGGTATCAATAAAAAAA
>NW_009658817.1:0-879 GCF_000708025.1 Charadrius vociferus | reverse complement strand
AACCAACCAACCAACCAACCAAAACCTAAAACCCCCAGCAGCGAAGGGAATGCACAACTGCACTCTTTAACTATGTTACCTTAAACAGCTCAAGCCAAGGGCTATTGGCTTAATTGGGTTCTGCTATCAACACAGGACAAAAAGACTGCAGAAAGCTTGTTCTTTTATCAAGCCCTAAAAGGCCACAAGACAATAGAAAGAGAAGAAATGAGGAGGCAACACAGGAACATTAGTCATAGTTCCAAATCTTGGTGGACCAGTCTCACATCAAGGCACTCATCCTACACCTAGCAGCAGTGCCAAATTCAGTCTGTGAGAATTACATGTGCATCGTTTCCAAGTTACCAGTCACTTCTGTTTACTTTCTGACTAGGAACATTCTTGTCCATCTCCCTAACCACAACCCATTGTCCCAAACACACCAAGATCACATACAGACCTTCCAGGGTCTCAGTGCTTAATCAACTCAAACAATACCTATTGGTAAATTATCGTGCTCTGTCACACCTGAAAAATGAGAAGGTGACAACAAGGTAAGTGTAATAACCAACCAAGGAATACGACTGTGCACATTAAGGAGCCAAATGGCGATGGGATTAGAAGCCCTCTCTTGCTTGCACTGAACAAAGCCTTTAAGGGAATTAAAATCAAGTTCTGTCACAGAGGTTGTTCTCTTTGATTGTAATTAAGAGATTTTAATACTAATTATTGCTTAACTAACAAAGTAACATCAGAAGAAATATAAACATTTTATGGCTTTATTTAGCAACAAAACCTGTTTTATTTAGCATTACATAGTGACACTGTTTAACTAGTAAAATCACTGGCTATCATTCAAGTGGAAAATCCATATCAGGGAGTAGACAACCTTTTTTTTTT
>NW_009658816.1:0-880 GCF_000708025.1 Charadrius vociferus | reverse complement strand
GTGTAGCTGCGAACCGAATGGATGAGCGCGGATCAAAGGGAGCGAGGGTAAATCTTCCTTCTGCTGCCATGGGTGTGAGCTTGCAAAAAAGGTTGAGAAATAAGTTACCTGCCTGCCCTGCGCGTGGTGCAGTCTGCTTCGAGGATGGAGAGCTTAAGATCAGGTCTGGGCTCAAAATCCAGCTGGGAAAAGGCATCCTTGATGCTGGAGGTGGTTCAGCATTTGGGATCCACCTCTCCCCATGGCCCACGGTGGGACGCTTCATCTGTCTGTGTGGAAGAAACACAATCTTTGTTTGACAGCATGTTTTTTTCTAAACGGACTTTTAAAATAAGTTGCTTTTACTGAATTGTGTTCATTTATAAGGAAAAGGTTATTAATTATTTATCTCGGATGGCTTCATTCTAGAAATCTAATTTCTGGCGAGGTGGTAGGACTGATCCAGGTCTCACTGAAATCGGTGGTTTGGCACATAGTCACTAGAACAACTTAATGCATTTTTTATTAAGAATAAAAACATATTGATTGGGATCTTGAGGTAAAACAAGCTTCAGAAATTTGATCAAAGTAACATTTGGGGCAGGGGGAGGGGCAAGGATGGATGCTAAACCACAATATGTTAAATTGATCCTGCTAGTACCAGCATTTGATATTTGAAAAATGTTTGAGTTCAAGGGAGTTTAGGTGGTTGGAAAAAGTCCCATTTTGTTGGACATTTTCTGGAGTTGTTTGGGTTTGGATAGTAATGAGACGGCAGCTCAGCATCTTCCCTGGTGAAGCACCTACCTGGTGGTCACCCCAGTCCTTTACAGCTCCAGGGCAGTCCTGTGCTGCTGCCGCTGCGGTGGGATAGAATAGAACCATAGAATGGTTTAGGTTG
>NW_009658815.1:0-879 GCF_000708025.1 Charadrius vociferus | reverse complement strand
CGTAGTCAATGTACCTTGAACATACATACAACCGTGGCATGTATAGTGATACTTGGCCACCAAATATAGTGATGCAATAACGCGTTCAGAGTAACATCACCACTCTAGGGAGGCAGAATAATAACTATAATGCTTTGTCAGTGAAAACCTTCGGCAAAGACTTACTCCCTCCTCTGGAGCTCTGAGGAAGGTGTCTGCTTGTACTGTACCGTTACCTTCTGTAATGACACCAGGGTTAACATCAGTGTCCCTCCCTCATAGACTGATTTTTTTTCAAAAGTGCATGGGAATGCATTGTTGCGCAAACTGGAAAGAAGTTCAATACCTTGTTCTGTAAAATCAATCCAAGTATATTTCATTGTAGTATTGCAGCCTCTGATTGTCTGTCTTACACAGCTGTTACACTAATGCTAGAGAGCTTGCTCTTGGATGAGTGGGGAGAAATAAGCCTATTGCACTAGTGAGGGAGACCCATGAATCCCGGTCTATTTTTTAAAAGCTAGTCAGCTTCTGGTCACAGACAGACTGTGGTCCCATGCATTAGAGAAAGTACAGTGTCAGATAAAAAAATTGGCATTCTGCAATAAATGGACTTTAATTTTTAAAGGTAAAATTGTAATATCAGTAATGGTTGGCTCCTCAGTTTCTGGAATGTTATGAATACCGTAAAATCAGTTGAACCAATATAATGAATCTGTTCTAAGGTTGTCTAAGAACTGAATGGGAATACTTCAAAACTTGCTTCCAAAACTCAATGACATTTCATAGCAGGTTCATATTTATGCTTTTAGGAGTAAGAAGGCATAACTCTTTAAAACAAGCAAAAACCCACCAACAACAAAATCCCAAACAAAACAAAAAAACACCCCAACCCCCCCC
>NW_009658814.1:0-879 GCF_000708025.1 Charadrius vociferus | reverse complement strand
TACTTCTGAAATATTTGACAGCTACCAGTGAGTCTGGTGAGGGGTAGCAGTTGTACAGGTGTAGTGTGTAAGCATTTTTATTTATTGCTTTGGCTTAACAGGAAAATAAGGTACTAAGATCACAGTCTGTAAGCACACCCACCAAATACAAATACTTACTGTTTGACAAAAGAAGTTCCTCCATTGCACATTCTGCTAGCATAAGATGTATGGGCAGTGAGGAGTTAAAATCACATCTCCTCTAAATTGCTGCTCAAATTGTTATTTGAATTAACTGCTGTCATTGACTTCTGGTCAGAAACCTAAGCCAGAAGTGATAGTTTGGGAAAAAAAGCTGAGTACTCTCTCCAGCGTTTTTTGGGTAGGTTAGTAGGAACTGAAATTCTTGATGGCATGCTTCTGGTTTTACGTAACATACCTGCTTCTCTAAATAATATTTTTATTTTGGTTATGTCCAGATCAATTGGGCTAGGACAGTAAAAATGCATTAAATGAGCCCCAAATAGACATAACACAGCAGGAGTAATACATTTGTATACTTTCTAACCAAACATTGTGAGTGTCTAGGGGAAGAGGTTTTGTCTCCTGTTAAATGCAAGACTTGCAACCAGGAATTCTGCGGTTTTCTTTCATCTTTGTCACTCACTCAAATGAAAAAGCTGGTCTTGGTTGTATATGTGGTTACAGTGGCCATCTGCATTTATAAAACCCTGGACAGACATGACTCTATAATTCAAACTACTACCAACCCCGATCAGTACTGAAGATGTCTGGAACAATGAGTATTGCCTGCAGTAGTGGTCTCTGCAGCAGGGCTTAGAAAGGCTTTCGTAGAAGACTTTCATATCTCAGCCATGTTCCACCTGTCCAGAGAAAAAA
>NW_009658813.1:0-879 GCF_000708025.1 Charadrius vociferus | reverse complement strand
GAGCAGAGATCAGGCATGACTACATTGTGTAGCTGAAATCTCATGGGGAAAAAAAAAAGCATATATATATATATGATTGTAATTGCCACCAGACTTAGAAATAGGTTGGGTTTGGGGTTTTTTAAAGATTTATAGGCTGGCAAAAGTGTTGGATGACTTTCCATCCAGCGTGGATGAAGTTGGGTGGAAACAACAAAGGCACATCCCCAGGTCCAACGCAACCTCCTGCAACGTTTCCGTGTGCTGCTCACGGGATCTTCAGGTGGGGAGAAAAGTCCCTTATACCAGAATATGTGTGTATTTTTAACTAGAACAAAGTAATGGTTTTCCGTACTTCAGTCTTCGAAGCAGGTGAAATTTTTAATGGAAATTTTCTGGAGCAGTTGAGCCCGAGGCAGTTTTCTTCCCCAGTAATGAAGGTAATTGAGTCCTACGGGTTTCACCTGCTTCAAAATTTGCTGTTGCAGAGGTTTTGCTGCCTTGTCTCACTGAGTCATTGCTCCTCCAATTATTCCATCATCAAACATTTTCCTTTTAATCTAAAAAGTCACATTTTTCTGCTTGCTGTCTGTTGCTTTACCTTCCATTTAAACATTACTGCTCCCCTCCGATATCCTGGAACAAACTTTAGTCAGTCTCATGCATATTTATAAGTTTATTTTCAGCACGGCTGTTCTGCAGCTCTTCTTACGTGTTAATTATATTCAGCATCTCTATAGAAGTTCTCAGAAGTTTCCATCTGTTTAAAAACCTTGTCAGAGCTCCTGTGTGCCGCAGTTGAGTGCAGAGCCTAAATACGCTTTTGGTGTCGTAAAAAAGAGTCAAACCATTATTGCGCTGAAGCACCAACGGAATGTTTTCTGTTTGGTATTTGCCATA
>NW_009658812.1:0-878 GCF_000708025.1 Charadrius vociferus | reverse complement strand
AAGAAAAAAAATAGTGCTACCTTTTATTCAATAGTTCTTGATGTAACCACAAATGGGTAGATTCACTGCTTCATCGTACTCTTGGAGCGCAAGTAAAGGTCCAACGGCCTCTTCTCAGCAACGGTCCCAAAGAGTAACATTAAGAGATTTGTGTAACAGCAGGTGATCAGACCTGTTTTTCTACCACACCAAGAAGTTAATGCTCCTTATTACCAATGAAGAAATGTTGAGCTTTTATGTGTGTCAAGAGTTTGGTTGGGTTTTTTGTTCGCTTGGTGTTTTTTCGGTTGCTTGTTTTTTGTTTTGAGGTGGGTTTTTTTCCCCTCATGAAACACTAGTGTACTTCTGTATTTTAGAAGAGGAAAAATACTCCTCATTCTCTAAGACTATTGCTGCTACCTATATCATTAGTAAATACTTCATAAAGACTAACAATACTATTTCTTTATTCTCTTGCATCTTCCTTCTTCAGTATTTACTACTACTTTGACTCTCAGAAAACTGCCAAGAATGTCTTACACCCATAATACTGCATATATTCCATCTTTTGCAAATGCAGCATACGTTTTCCCCAATCTCACTAGATATCTCTTTTTTTCATGATTAAATGTACATTGAAGAAGAAATCAAAACTGTTTTTCATATAACTCTTGCCCTCTTCAGGCTATTCAACCACCATCACGCTATCTGAGAGAAATCCAAATTCTCACCACTGCTCTATTTCTCATAAACACACCTGATCTCTATTCTCTCCTCCCCAACTTGCAGTCATTTCTATAAACCCCTCTCAAGTGCTGCACAAGTAACAATCTCAAACAGACTTGCT
Source organism: Charadrius vociferus (assembly GCF_000708025.1). Classification (NCBI taxonomy): domain Eukaryota; kingdom Metazoa; phylum Chordata; class Aves; order Charadriiformes; family Charadriidae; genus Charadrius; species Charadrius vociferus. The sequence goes on along the minus strand of NW_009658812.1, from coordinate 52 downwards.
TTGCTACCCAGCTTTTCCATAACACGTCATAGAATCACAGAATACCAGGTTG
>NW_009658811.1:0-879 GCF_000708025.1 Charadrius vociferus | reverse complement strand
TTGGTTCCTTCTCTATCCTTTCTGAACATTACCAGCTGGACTTTGCTTCCAATGATTTCATATCAAATCTTTCACTACCAGATATTCAGAAATCGTAGTATGATTTGGTTATACAGTACCAACTTGGATTCTAGCAATCAAGATGGAATTATTCAACTTATATACAGTAAAAGAAATTCTGCAGTGTAATTACTTCCCTCACACACATTTCAACGGCGTCTTCTGCCTACATGCGGCAAAAGTTAACTGGCAGTGTATTTTCAAAATAATGGCAGAGCACAGGTGACCCTGCAGAAGAAGATGGAGTTTAGCTAAGACACGGGGTAAAACATTACTGTGTTTGCATGTCTCACAGAAATAAAAAGCAGTATATTTTACTTTTGTCCTCACACTAAGTGCCTACTCTTCAGTTCTTGTGGACCATCTTTGTCATCGTGTCACTTTTCAGTGTAGAACCAGGATTTAAAAGATCTCTTGGGTCAGTCTGCTGTGTGTCACTGTTCCTTTCCAACTTCTCTCTCGAGAACCCTTGTTCTAAAGCTTGCTTGATTTCCACAGCCAACTGCCCTTACGCATGTTGGCACCCTCTTGTCTGTATTCTCCTAGGTCCTGTCCTCTGCGATATTTGCAGCTCTGTATATATGCTTTGCTATAATGGCAGTTTCAAGTTGCAAATTCTGTGAAAATAAGATCTTTGGCTTCCCTTCACCCGGCTTTATTGTCACTGTTTTTTGAGTTCAACAAAACAGAACACTTGACAAATGCCAGTCAAGCTTTTTGTGTTTGTCTTTTCCAGGTATATATAGCTACTTTGCTCTCATTACTGAAGACTTTTTTCCAGCTTTAGAAGAATTATCACATATTGGATTGTCTGCTTTT
>NW_009658810.1:0-878 GCF_000708025.1 Charadrius vociferus | reverse complement strand
CCAACCCAAACCATTCTATGATTCCAAAGGCTGATCTGTTTCAAGAAATGCACTCACTATCAAACACGCTAAGAATAGCAAAGCGATAGCTAACTTTCAATGATAATCTGTAGCTTTCACTTTACACTTCAACACATAAAGAAAACTTCTGCCTTTAGCTTTGCTAGGTTCACTAGATATACCTCAAGTGTTGTGCTCTATGATATAGCTAAGAATGTAGCAGCCTACTGCAGAAACAAAGTCAAAACACTTACCTTTTTCATCCAGTTTGGCACATTCCGCAAAGAGGTCCTTTGAGCCTGTGTTGAGCCTGTCCCGATGGAAATAATGAGACTGAAAAAATCGCGTCCAGAATTCCCTCTCGGTCATGTTATGTGGAACATTTTCTGCATATTTCATTTTTACTGTTAACAAAAACCACAATGGTTACATACGGTTCTGCAAATCTTAATATGGTATTTTATGTTAAAATTTCCTTGCTTTCTGTCTAATGCTGCCTTCATTTATGCCCATTAAATGTAAGGGAATGCAGTAGTTAAGCATGAGCAAACAGGTACCCTTTTATATGCTGCAATGCTAGCTAATGCTTTGAAAAGAAATGCCCATAACAGTAGTCTGAATACTCTAATTTCAATTGCACACGCTCAAGAAGTCTGATTTGCCAGAGTTCTAGTTACTCTTAGAGTGGATCTAGTCTTTTTAACCTGGAGTGAAAATGAACCAGTGTCAGTATTCAATATAGTGCGGGAGAACAATGGCAATCAGATTCTTTTCCTCCCAAAGGTGATTTAATGAAAAATAACAATTAATTTAAATGCCAAGTAAGATAGTATCATGGGAGCCAAGAAACTACTCACAATTTAAAAAAAAATAAAAAA
>NW_009658809.1:0-878 GCF_000708025.1 Charadrius vociferus | reverse complement strand
ACTTGGGTTCAGTTCTCTGAACTAGCCTCATCTTTCTCACATATACCGATATTGCCATTCTTTGGTCTGTCTCAAGTACGTGTCGAAGACTCTTGGGTTCATGTCATTGCCAGAGAGAATTTCTGAATAGGAGTGGAATTTTGCTGAGAGTATCTTTCTAGTTTGAAACATCTGATTAATTTTTTGATAATGTTAAGGGAGTAAGTTTAAAAATACTTGTTTGTTTTATAATTTTAGTGGTAATGTCACCTGGCTTTGTTTTGGCATTGGTAGTAAAACTTTCCTTGCATGAAGAGAACTCTAGCAGACATGTAAAATGTCAGAATTGTGGTTTTATGTTTATCTGTTTTCACGTTAACTGGAAACTCTTCCCTGTGTTAACTTGTATGTGCTAATTTAACTGTTACTAAATAAATGAAACTTAACGAAAGGAGAAAACTGTTTCCTTTGCATTTTAATAGAATAAATGGGAGAATGTAGCTCTGTGTTATGGAGGGTAAGGCATAACCCATTTTCTGGTATCAACTGTATGTTTGGTTGTATTCAGTATTCCTCAGAAATGCAGAGTAGACAAACATTGTCCCCTTGCCACCAGCAGATGACTTGGTATAAAAATTGCTTTAAAACGGTGACAGGCAAAAACAAGTTTAAAGCGAAGATTTATAGCCTACAAATCATTGTGTTAATATACAAAAGCTTAAAACATTTATGCTGGTTGATACATGCAACTGACATGGAGTGGTGGTTTTTGGGTGTTGGCTTTGTCAGGTATTGCATTTAGGGCATAAGAATAGACCTTGGAGATAAAGTCTGTACAATGTACGTTCCTTGTATTTGATTAAACCTAAGTGAAACTACAAGGTAGAATATTATTACAA
>NW_009658808.1:0-877 GCF_000708025.1 Charadrius vociferus | reverse complement strand
TCTCATTTCCATACTGCAGAACCCTAGTCTACACTATCATTTACTGATTCCCTTCTCTGAACCTTTTCCTATATGCTTTTTGAAATACAGGTGGTGGAACTGCATGCAACATTGAAGGTAGGGGTGAATCATGGATTTATAAAACCACGTGGCAGACAAAACATCCCTGAATTTTGTTCATTTTCCTTCTGAATAATTCCTAAAGTGTGCTGTTGTAGAATCTTCATGATAGGAGATACTAAAACCCTGACTCTGCATGGTCCTGGACAACCTGCTTTAGCTGATGCTGCTTGAGGAGCAAAGTTGGACTAGGTGATCTGAAAAGGTCACTTCCAAGCTAAATGATTCTGTGGCTGCGTGGCCAGGACAGCAGAACTGAAGTTCACAGATCTGCTCTAGAATAAAGCTTTTATTTTTAATTCACATTAGATCTGTTACATTCTAGTCCCTGGGTGCAAAGACAGTGGGATGACAAAAGAGCATCAGTAATCCAGCTATCACACACCTAGCACCTTGGGAATGGTTTGTGTATCCATTTTTTTATTTGGGTCTTACAATTCATGCAGCTCCTCACAAGGAGCTGCCCTGAAATTGAAGATCTACCCAGTTCTTACTCAGTCAACCCTGATACAAGGGATTAATTTAGCTTCTCTACTATGACTTTATCTTTTGAATGCTTCCTGGATAGCCTACCATCCACCAGCCTAAAGTTCTCCAGCAACAAACCTTCTCATGATCTGTTTGTTTGAAACACATGTTGTGTCATCCCTTGGCTTGTCACGAGCAAGACTGATAATACCCCCCTCAGGGGGAGAATATTTCATCTGACAATAACCTCAGGGTAATTGTCAGATGAAATCTGTTCCTCCAGAGTGTT
>NW_009658807.1:0-877 GCF_000708025.1 Charadrius vociferus | reverse complement strand
AAGAAAATTAACTCTGTCCCAGTCAAAGCCAGTACATGAGCTAAGAGAACTGGTCTTTTTCTGCCTTGGTAAGCAAGGAATAAAGAAAAAGAAAACCCAAACAAGTAGATAAGAGATTAATTTTCAGTGTAGTTTACCAGTGCTGGAACTCCACCAGAATATCTGCTGACATTTATGATTAGTATATTCATAGCAGATAGAAGAAAATGGTGAACAGTGAGGGATAAAGTTTGCACATGATGTACAACTTCATACAAATTTGTGATTACTAATTTGAAATCTGGATGGTGAAGGAAAGGGATATTTCATAATGCTGAATGATAAAACAGAAAAGGAAATTCAGTGTTAATAAATACTTTGGTATGGAGTGGATAAACAAAACGGATGAAAGACAACATGGAACAGGGCACAGATTTAGTTTGGAAACCTCTGGAAAAGAGACTGATAGTGAGGGCGATGAGAGTTCTGTGAAAAAACAGTATGGAAAAAAGAATACAAAATTATTATGTATCTGCCATAATGAAAGCAACAGCAAAAATGTATGGCTGAAATTATCAAGCAAGAAATTTGGAGCAAACAAAATTGGTTAACTTTTGTATAATGTATAATTACACTGTGGAGCTCATGAGTGCCAAGTGTTGCAGACAACAGAACTGTAAATACGTTTTTGAAAGGACTAGGCAAATTCAGAGAAAAGAAGTCCCTGTTACTTATTTAAAAATGGTGGTAGGTATAATCTCTATTTCAAGAAGTATTTAAAAATGATTGTCATAGCTGGAAGAGTCCGTCAGTCAAAAAACTTGTGATTACATCAGTCATAGAGTAAGTCTGTGATCAATAACTGTATTTGCCTTGTGTCTTAATATCTTTTTTTTTT
>NW_009658806.1:0-877 GCF_000708025.1 Charadrius vociferus | reverse complement strand
TTTTTTTTTTTTTTTTTCTTAAAAAGGTGAGATTAAGGTTAGCTAAAATCTTTCTCTGGCTCTTACACATCCTAGAGGTGTTGCGAATCTGTTTAAAGTAACAATAGTGAATGCTAAGCATAAACTTTATAAAATTAATAGATGAGGAACGATAGAGTTGTTGCAGTTTGTACACGTACAGGTTGGCCTCTAAGTGTCTGCTTGAAATATAAGCATAGTAAATAGAGACATGAATTATTAATTAATGACATTTGAATTAAAATAAAACTAGTTATTTAGCAAGTAGATGTGAAAGGTTCTTCTGAATCTTAATAGCGTTTTCTAATGTATTTTTAACATAGACTTCTGCCTCTTGTTGGCTGTTCCTTTATAAACACTCGCTCAGGCAGATAACTATAGTAGTTAATTCTGTGTCTGTTCTTTGTAGCACTTTTCTGGATTCTGCTGAATATGCTATCTCTAATATTACAGCAGGACTATAAGATTGGAAATGTCTTCTGACATCTCAGCTGAAGTCTGTGTGATGTCATGTAATTCTATCACTTGTCAGCATGCATGTTTTTGAAAGCAAGTGCATTCAGGTGGAATGTGAAAACTGATTTACAACTATGGTAATACAATTAATATATATGTGTCTAATACGTAAGTCTGAATGAGGAGGAACCATATGTACTATAAGCAATATAGGTAGGTGATAAGGGAGAATTTACAAAGCAATGTGGTACAAACTATTAAAACACTTAAGTGTTAGCCTTCAGTTTGACAGTGTTAAATCATTTGCATTTTCATACCAATGAAGCACAGAAGAGGGAACAAGAGAAGTAGGTTTTGTTTTGGCTTCCTTCTCAGATATAGAATTCATAGAATCATAGAATTG
>NW_009658805.1:0-878 GCF_000708025.1 Charadrius vociferus | reverse complement strand
TGTTTGTGATCTATTTGCATTACTTATTGTTGCCAAATTAAAAAGTAAATGGAGAAACATGTTTCCCTCTTACTGGTGAGAAGGTTTTTCTCTTGAAAGAAACACTAGTCATTTAAAAACAGAAAGCAGTTTTGCAGATCTTTCCATTTCAGTCCATTAACCTGTGCATTTGGAGAACTACCTACAAACAAAATCGGAGCTTTAGAGCATGGTTGCCTTCAGCAACCTGAAGGTTTGGTGTTTGTCCTGGGCCCTAAGGCAGCTGGAGGCAAAGGCTCTTCACAGCAGCAGGCAATAGTCCGCTGCACCCAGCACCCTGCCTAAAAAGCTGATATAAAAAATAGGCTTATTTTCTTCCTTTATCTCTACTCTTTTAGCTAGTAAATTATTTTACATAAAGAAAGAAGTATGGAAGTATATTATATGTATCTTCAATCCACTGATACCAGCAGGAGTGGCGGCACCATAACTAGCAATTTTTTTCACCGCAGCATATATGCTTCAGTAGGGATATAGCATACGCTCCATATATGCCATTGCAGAGCACCAGAATTCTCCCCATAACCAATAAATTAATGAGATCCAGACACCTTTGACGTAAGTTTTCTTATAAACACATAGTTTTGCTCATACAAAAAGCCTCTGGAAAAAGGATGTAGACACACATTTTTATTCTAATGTTTTTATTCTTATGTTTTTATGAAAAATTGTAACCACCTGAATATATTTTTCTTGTCGCATTGCTATTTATATGTATTATTTTTTTTCATCGAGTAAAACCTAAAACAATAATTTTGGATTTTAAAAATGTAAGGAGGGATATAAAATCTATTTCAAATTCTGAGATGTGAAAGCCACATTCCTTTTTTTTTTTTTTT
>NW_009658804.1:0-879 GCF_000708025.1 Charadrius vociferus | reverse complement strand
GGGGGATCCCCTGAACCTCACCTCCGTCTCCACCTTCTTCCTCTCCTCCAGATCCAAACGGTCTTGGTCGGCTTTCTGATCCCGGTTGAATTTCTCCAGCTCTTGGGCCAAGGTGGCGGCACGTTTGCTGGCCTCCTCCTTCAACCGATGGTATTTCTTCACCTGAAGAGACCAAAAATTTAGGGCTGGGGGGGTCCCCCCAAAAATCGCCATACGGGAGACGGGGATGAGCCCTACCTGGTTCTCCTCCAAGGTCAAGTCGCGGCCTTGACTCTGGCTCTCTTCTTCCATACGTTCTTCGAATTCTTGCCGGGCTTTTTCCACCGACAGCATTTCTTTTTCCAGCTCGTCCATGTCGGCTTTCCGTTTCTTGTACTGCTTCTGCGCGTTCTGCAACGATTTCTTGGCCGCTTCCAACTTCTTAATCTTATGCGAGGTGTTCTCCTTCGCTTTGATGTACTGAGGCCGCTTCTGGTTGAGCTCCGAATCCTTCTCCCTGGGGAAAAAACCAACGGGATGAGGGGACGCGGGAGCTCCTCGCTCAACCCCTTCTCCGTTTTTCTTTTTTGGAGGTGCCCTCACTTGATTTCCTTCTCGATCTGCTGCTGTTCCCTCATCATCTTGCCCAACTCCTTCTTGCGGTCCTTCAGCTCGTCCTCCACCCGATCCATCCTCTTCTTGTCTTTATCGATCTCCCGGTTTTTCAAGCCTAACTCTTTATTGAGTTTCTCGATCTCGGCTTCGTTGTGGTAAAGCTTGAAGAGTTGGAGCTGCACTTGAGCTCGCACCACTTCGTCCTTCAAACGCTGGTAACGATCCGCCTGCGGGAGGGAAACAGCCTCAGGAGGGGGGAGCCGCGATGACGAAGAGGAGGAAGAA
>NW_009658803.1:0-878 GCF_000708025.1 Charadrius vociferus | reverse complement strand
TTCTGGAGCGTATTACACGCGTAACCTACCAAAATGCACATTGCATGCTATTAACAGGTTAGTTTTGCTGGAGAGACAGAGTAAAAAAAAAAATGGACATTTCTCTGCAGTTTTGGCACACTGGCTATTAAGAAATTTTAGCATTTTTAAGCTGTAAGTGGCAACAGTAAAGTTTTGAGAGCAGGAGACTTGCGTGCTGCAGAATGGTGGAATAATATGGTGAATGACTCTTTAAGAATTAAGATGGATCTCGCTTAATCTGACTTTGAGCATATTAAGTGTTTTGTCTCGTCCCGCTCCACGCACTTTACAGTCAGTGTAAGAAAACAGGCACGCGGGAGGGTGAATCAGCTGCAGATGCCCACCCCATTTTCCCTCTGGCACTACCAATTTCTCCCCATGGATTGTAAAAGGAGAATAATTTGCACTTAGTTCGGACTTGTAGCCTGATGTTCAAGGAATGTTGACCGCTTTTTTTTCTATCCCTCTAGAGACACAAGAACAATATCCAAATCTGTAAGAAAGAAGAAAAAAATATTTTCAGCGAGAAGCAAATAAATCTTTGCTTCGTGATATATTTATGTGTATTTTTTAAGAGCAGAAAGGAGGTGTTCAAATTCATCTCCGACTTTTAAACTCCTTTTTGATTTGTGTATTGGATAGCAACTGCCTAAATTCCTAAAGATATTTTGGAAATCCTACTAATCCCTAAGAAAGTATGGGTAAGGATGCTTCCCACTGGAGAGGGAACGGGATGCGTGCCACGCTCCTTCAACATGATCGCGACTGGTCTGCAGAAAATCTACACGGAGCTTCTTTGTAACGAACGGCAATCCATCCAGACCTGCCTGCAGAGATAACTCCTGGGTTCTTAGCTG
>NW_009658802.1:0-878 GCF_000708025.1 Charadrius vociferus | reverse complement strand
ATAGCTGGAAGTCTTTAAAGAAAGAAGATGTGTATTAAGATAGAAGCTCCCGACTCCCACAGCAAATAACAGGTTTTCAAGAGGGTTTTCTTTTCTCCCGTGTTGGCAGCCACTTTGTTAGGTAATTGCTGTGCTCCAGCCAAATGATACTGCTATACAGCTTCTGGAGATCGTCTGGTGCTTATTAAGGCAGGGAGTTTGTCTGTTTTATAAGGGTTACACACAAAATAATAGGAAACTTCTAGCATCCTGTCTTTACTGCTGTGCATACTGTTGGGACTTAGAAGTCGGTTTTGCTGGTGAGATGTCTGTTTTCTAGTATCTAGCCCAAGCGGTTGTGCTAGAGATGTATTTATTTTCTTCTGGAAGAGAAGGGTTCATTAATTTGTCTTTGTTATACTTATTAAGAGGGAATTTCTCTATGAAGAATGCAGGGAAGAGAAGAAGCAGTGAAGTAGTTTTCTTCTAGACTAGGGGACTATGCAAGCAAGTAAGGAACTAAAGTGTTTTTTCTTCTTCCTACTGGTCTGCTGCTACTTACAATTGTGATGGAGGAGTACAATCTACCTTCTTTCCCCTGACTCTCTGAGTGGTTTTATAGGGAGCACTTAGTGTGGAGGAGGACAGGCCATACGGCGTGTTTGCCAAGTTGAGAAATGAAATTAAAGAACAAAACAAGCTTGCCACAGACTCCTAATAACTGCACGACACGGTGGAGAGGGGTAGTCCACTATCTCTTGTAAGACTATTTTAATCAGCTAGTTCAAAGGCCAAAATAAATCTCTACTAATTTGCCAACAAGCTTGTTTAAATGCAAGCAGTGCTTAGCTTGCTCAGCAGAACAATTTTAGAAGAACACAGGGTAAGGCAAATTTTGC
>NW_009658801.1:0-877 GCF_000708025.1 Charadrius vociferus | reverse complement strand
AACGTGTCTTTTGAGAGTTCTTTTTACATGGCTTGCATGCATGAGAAAGGTTTGAGTATCTTAAATTGTTAACTTTGTTATTTGTCTTGCAGTTCTGGTGTTGTTTGGGAACTGAAACCGAGGCAAAAATGGAAACCATTTAATCAAAAGCAAATAAACCTGTTGGAACAAGCCTATCAAAAGTATCTTTCTAAGAGTGCTTTCCAAGCTCCAGGTTGGCATAAACTAGACAGCAATACTGAGGTATGTTTTGAGATTTCGGTGTTTAAATGATTGCAGAACATAAGCAACAGTTAAAACAGACTTCTGTTTTTCTGTGTAAGGATAGATGCTGTGTTAAGAGAAACAAACAAAAAGCAAGCTTTTTTTTTAATAGTTTCACGTTTTATGCAGTAGAGTGTTTCTGTACTGAGGTAATGCTGAGGCAGTATTGAGCTATTTTCTAGACTTGCATTATGAAGTAAGAGTCTCAAAGGATTTTACTGTTGTGTGGTAGAAAAGATTGCTTTGTATCTGTGTGTTAGTTATGAACATAGTCTCATTGATGTAACTTCTTTGCTGAAATCTTGGTTTTAACTTCTTAGGAAGCTGTAGTTCCCATGACTTAATATGATAAAGCAGCTTGTAGCATTCAAAGGCTCTTGAAACTAATTCACTTACCTGAGCTTTTTCAGACAGTAATCATACGTACCTGTATTCCACATGCAAATTTAGTGTGGTGAAATGACTAAGCAAAATACAGGCATTTTGTAGTACCATAATCAGACTTGTTTTCTACATCGTCCTTTCATTTGAAAAACATATATACCCTCAGCTGTATGAATACTTAGGTATTGTATGTTGCAGTAGTGCATTTAAAGTAGCTGGTATCAAACCC
>NW_009658800.1:0-877 GCF_000708025.1 Charadrius vociferus | reverse complement strand
TGACGCTGCAGAGGAGCCCTGTGCAGAGAGGAGGTTTCTGAGGCCCTCAGCTGCAGACGGGACACAGGGACTCTCCTCCACAGCACGGCCCAATGCTGGCAAGGCTCACCACCGAGGGCTGAGCTGCTGGCACAGCTTGGCCACGGTGCTTGACCAGTTGCTCCTTTGAAGGACACTGACAGAAGCCATCTGTGCAGCAGGCAATGCCACCCCCAACTCTCCCTCCCCTGGGCCACCTCCCATACCCTGATGAGATGGTGTCAGGCCCTCTCAGGAGACCCTTAAGCCTTGCTCTGCCCTTCTGCCTTTTGTCCAACATGGGCACCGCTTCAAGCCGCTCCAGAGTTTCGGGACGTGTCTTTCACCTAGGAGTCTCCAGTGAGACTGCTCAGTACCCGAGTCCGCTCGAAAAATCATATATGCTGTTGTGGTGGTCTTCTCTGGGCTTTGACAGCAGACTCAGCCCTGCAACGCCAGCCGGGCTCTAGTGCGGTATCCAGCTGTGGAGATACTTTGCAGCACCCTCAGTTGGTGATGGCCTGTTGAATAGGGCCCGTCAAGGACCTGTGAATTAGTGACGACTTTTGTTCTGCCTGCAGTACATTTGTTTGTCAGGCTTGTGTCCCCTGCTACAAACGTTCCCTCAACCCTCGGACCCACACCAATATGTGCAAAAGCCCATCACTGCGTCCCACACAGAGCATTGGTCGGGTTGGTGTCGCTGTTGGTTGCTGGCCATGGGCTCCGCCAGCCCCTTGGGGTCCCACAGCTGGTTGGAGGATGCCCCTGCCTGGCTCCTGCCTGCCAACATTGTGGGCATCCACGGCTGCGCCGGACTGTGGAGATCAGTCAGTGCTGGTGCCTGGCACGGTTTGCT
>NW_009658799.1:0-866 GCF_000708025.1 Charadrius vociferus | reverse complement strand
TCAGACACTCACCCGTATGGAAAACAAACCTACCCTGAGCTCTCGTTGAACAAAGACTTTCCAAAGAAGCTCAACTTTGTTGTTTATGACACATGCAGCACCGAGGACGCTACTTCACCATTCAGCCCTATCGACCTCATACAGACTCTCCCAGTGAAGAAACCATTGGACAGCTCAGCTCAGACTTGTAGAAAACACATTTCACTGCAGCCAGCGGGGCCCTCAGCTCCGCAGGCAGGACTTCATTCCAAGGGCCATGGAACCAACAGGACGATTTCTCCCAACTTGGGTGGTTACAGGTGAGAATTCAGCGCCACCTTACAGTGCCTGACGGACACCCAGAAACAGCACAACTACAGCATTGCCTGTATCTACATTCTGCTTCTCCAGGCTATTTACAATATAGCTTAAAAAAACCCCAAACAAACATGCCAAAAACACACACAAAACTTACAAGTTCATCACTGCCCTTGGTTCCCTCTTTACCTGTAACAGAGATACGATAAAATTTGGTGAATATTTGGTGACTGGACTTTCTCTCACCAACTGGAAAAGTACATTTTTGCATTGCACCTCACTTTCGCAGAACAAGAGAAACTGCTTAGAAACCGTGCTGGACTTGCATATGATATGCTGAAATGGAAAAACTGCAAACGCAGCTCTTTCAGAACTAGAATTCCTGGCTACGAACGCCACATGTCGATGGCGTGGGGACAATTGCTTTTCTTGAAGATGCAAGGACAGCTGCTACACGCAAGCAACTGGGTGAGACCAGGGGCATGCAGTTTTGCTCCCTCTACTTCAAAGACACAGGAGATGAAGGGAAAGGGAAAAGCAAGACGTAGATCACAGATGTTGCCCAGAGA
>NW_009658798.1:0-874 GCF_000708025.1 Charadrius vociferus | reverse complement strand
CCCTGACCATTCTGTGATTCTGTAAGTCAATACTGGTATTCCCTGGAAACCAGAAGTAATTTGAACCCAGTTCCTTAGTTTGGCTCTTCTTAGTAAGCATATACCTTTTTCTGGAGAAAGATTTCTAACTAGTGATCCAAGCCAACCAAAGCAATGTATGGCTTCAAAGGTTTGGATCAAGACAGTAAGTGATATATAGTCTTTCCTTGCACTAGAAAAGCTGTTTGACAAGTTGTATATCTGTGTAGAAAACTTCGTGCCTGGAAGAAAAGGTCACAACCTCTTAGTAATCATATACACACACAATAATAATAATGGGCATCACTCATACGTGGGCATTCAGGTTTCTCAAGAAAGCTCTTAAAACATAAACAAGATGCGCATATGCCCCGAATTCTTTTTTTCACAGTGGTCATACACACCTCTGAGGTCCTCATGTTTACCCCAGTAAAAAGGCAAATGAAGCTGACAGTGATGTACTCTCTTTAAGAATAAAGGCTACATTATTCTAACGGTCTTTTTTTCAATTAGTAACTTTGTTAATGCCATATTTTCTATACTGATCTTTGGCCATTTTCTTGGCTCAACTACTTTTTGTGTGTTCTTAGCAGAAGTAGTTCAAGTGCTTTCATCTTTCTTCCTAATACTTGGTCTCTCACAGGGAACACTCTGCAGTGCCATTTTGGCACAGCGGTAGTGCCTCTGCTGGAACTGGTGGGAACTTGAGATTTGAAAAGGGCACAGATGCTGAATCACCTACATCTTGTATTCTGATGCAAAATAGTTTCAGTGGCTTACAACTTCCTCTCACTTAGAAGAATTTTGCTTAAATGTTAGAATGACAGTAGTAATGCTCTAGCTGCATCTTTCTTAC
>NW_009658797.1:0-877 GCF_000708025.1 Charadrius vociferus | reverse complement strand
TTTTTCACCACACAGTTGATAATGTCATTTTCTGCCATCGTTGACAGGCAGGAATATTGCACAGTACACACAAACACATTTAAATCTTTGCAGTACAATAACATCTAAAAATATTTAAGTATGACCCAAATTTACAGAGAAAATAGATCTGGAAGTGAATGACATGCCTATGCATGGCTGCATGAAAGCTGGTTGTAAAGAGGAAAGACAACTTGCACCGGAGTTGAAAGAAAAACAAATATGAAAAAAATGCAGTTATGTGCCCAAAAGTGACAAATGAAGTATACAGAAGTCCTGAAGACTGTTATAAACTCAAACAAAGCAAAATCCTGTAAAATATGAAGACTGAAAATTCCTTTTATTAAAAAACTGATACACAGCATACAGTGATGAAAAATGCCTTAACAATGTTAAGACAAATATGATTAATGAAAATAATCAATTTGAGTAGTATACCACTGAAACACAAGTGTCACGTTTAAATTAAATGTTACCAGAACTTCAACATACCAGATGATTTTGCTTTGTTTTTAAATCTACCTGAAGTCTACCAAGTTACACAAACATTCACTATGTTAAGTGCAAAAGACGACATATCACCTACTGTAAAGATACCAAATACTAGATTTCTCTTCATCCTAATGTTTTTTTGTTTATACTACAAAGCCTTGGCAGCTTTGTGTCTTTTGTACACCTGATAACACTCAAGCATCTTACAATGGAACTTCATACTCATTTCCCCCTATTTTGATTGACAACGATTCTGCACCTTCAAATAAACTGGTCTTCAGCTTCTACCTGCATCACCAGGCATGTCAAAAGAAGTTACTATTTAATCGGTACCTTATTCGAGTTACTTAATTCCTTATGTTTTTTC
>NW_009658796.1:0-876 GCF_000708025.1 Charadrius vociferus | reverse complement strand
AGCAAAGCAAAGGGAACAACCATCATACTTGTTCATTTTGAACAATGTTGCAGACAGGTAGAAAAATAGGACTAGAGTAAAAAAAGAAAAATTAAAGAAAAATAAATCGTGTTTATTTTATTTTCTTTCATTTCAAACTTAGGCAACCACTATCTTACAGGGAACTGAAATAATAAAACCTAATATTTCACAATATCCGTTAATGTAAGTATTTTTCCATAAGTAAGGAAACTCTTCACTGAACGTTAGCTGTCTGTACGACAGTGTACAACCCTTCCCTTACCACTCTGAAAAATTGCTTACCCATAGCAATTGCATGTAATTACAGAACGTGGGTGCTGAGTAGCTGTCACATTATTTAGTTTGAGTAGGGAAAAAGATAACATCCAAAATATTTATTTTTTTTGAAGTAGAGAACAAAATATTCATACTTGCTGTGAAATGTAAGATGCATCAAGTTTTGGGCTTGCTAGTTTTGACCATGTATGTTTAATCATGTGTCCCTACATTTCATATTGAAGAACGAGTGATGTTTAAAGCAGCACTCAAAGGGTCGATACTTATAGTATAATAGAAAACAATAGCTGGTTAAAACCAGCTTCAAATCTTGTATGGATCAAAAATGCAGAAAATCTGATAATCTGCAATATGTCCCACATACAAAGAGAGAGACATGTCTCTCTGAATATCAGATGACCTATTTTTGGCATGCTTTAGTTCCATAGTTTAGATAACAGTCTTGGGATACTCTCATGCAGTTGGATTGTTGTGCTTCGACCTAAGAATGGCAACAAAGCTCTTCAAAAAGGAAAAGGATTTGCAAATGTTATGCATATTTATAGTATTTTCCTATTTCATATTTATGGTGTTTTTATT
>NW_009658795.1:0-874 GCF_000708025.1 Charadrius vociferus | reverse complement strand
TAACCATTCTATGATATGATCCACTTGCAGCTTGAATGACAGCAGTAGTTTATATATGGTATATACACGCTAAGTTAGGCTGACTGAGTATTTCACACCTTGCAGTTTGTCTGGCAAATTTGACAGCTTTTTCTGCTCACCTAATATTTGTGGAAAGATTGTAATTTCTCAGGTTATGCCTTACTCATATGATCATGTATGCTTTCTGAATGCAGCTCAGCAGACACAATTGGAGTTGTGCTGTTCAGTTGTGTACAGCAAGATGAGAGACTACCACTATATAATTGTTGCTCCCCGAGGCTCACATCCAGATCCCAGCAGTTCTCTTCCCAGTTTATTGAGCTGTAGTTAAAACAAAAGGGGACACTAATCTTGCAGTGAACACTCATGGGAAAAACTTTGACTGTTTTAAAAACATGGATGGCAGGGAATTTGTTAGAATGAACTGGCATTGAAAATGAACACAAAGGTGACGTCAACATGACAGAGGGAACTCACCACAATCACTGTGTGTGTGTTCACAGTAATTTTTCCTGTTGCATCCACACAGCTTCTGTCAAGAACCTTTTAGCTGACAACAAGGATTTATATTTAGCGCTTGAGGAGAAGAGCTGCCCTACCCTAAAATACCTTTCCCTTTGAACATGTTTTTATTTCAGAAGATAACTTCTCCTTTCTTGGCTGAACAGTAGACCTTTGTTCTAAGGAAAAATTGGCGCTGTAAATGAGCAGAAAGCATTGGTGACTCTACTGATCCTTGAGAAAACATGGACAACATACACTTGATAACACTACAACTTTTTTTTGTTTTTTTTAATTAGACTGACATATGTGAGGATTCTCAGGACAACAACAAGGGGAATTTATTTTTTTT
>NW_009658794.1:0-876 GCF_000708025.1 Charadrius vociferus | reverse complement strand
TCTTTACTGTTCTTTTGGTGTTGCTGTTTGGAGTTAACAGGAGAATTTTTTCCCCAAGATGTGTTGCTCGTTTTAATTCTGCTAAATAGCATTTTTTTTTCCCTATAAAGGAGTCTTAGGTTTTAAAATAAATCAAGTGACCTTCTGACATTTTTCATGTTGATTAGCATTTTTCATTCAGTTTTAGCAGGTTTGCAAGTACTTCACTTGCCTATGTGTCCTTTGGTTACTGAGAAGTTGCTTGGGTTGTTTGGTTTTGTTGTTTTTTACTTTTTGCAGGACTTCCATGTAGCTTTGGTTTTTTGGTGCCTGGTTTGGCTAACAAAAATATCCCCGAAAAGCTTGTTTGTGTGTAAAAACACCACATAGTATTCTTACATGCTACCATTAATTTTTTGACTTGGCTCTGAAGAGAAAGTGCTAGATATGGTGGAGATGCTCTCAGTGATGGAAATGCTGAATGGGACAAAGCAGAGCTGGGATGGATGATGCTTTACTCTGGCTTTCTCCTGTCTGTGTGGTGTCCTTCAAGCACCACAGCCAGCTTGTACAAGTTACAATAGCCTTGAGTCTGCCAAGGCTGGGACAGAAAAATCCAGAACAATAAGCAGCTGGCTTGCTTCTGTGATCATTTCCACTCTTTAGGTCTGCTTTGGAGGTATTTGGGCATTCTTAGGATTTTGTGGCTTCCTATTATAACAAATGCAGGCTGTCATCACAAAAGGTGATGTCCTCTGCATTGGATCTAGTGATAGTGTGGCTGTAGGATGAGGAAGTTGATCTTCACCAAAGGGGAAAACAAACAGTTTGGAGTTTTCTGTTGTGTGAGCAAACTGAGTTGAACCATCCTTTGGTCGCACGGTGTCTTAAAGCAGC
>NW_009658793.1:0-874 GCF_000708025.1 Charadrius vociferus | reverse complement strand
GTCCCTTCCAGCCCAAGCCATTCTATGATTATTCCATGTTTCTATGAAAGTTATTTGTTATTTGAAAACAAAGCCAGATTTCTACTTCTGCTGCTTCCTGATAAAGGTATGCCTACACCTTCAGCTTCATCTGTTAATTTATTAGGCAATGCCAGGCTCTTATTCAATAACTGTAAGGGAGTGCTGGTTTAGGTATTGCTGTGGACTGACAATGAATGTGGCAACCAGGATGAGCAAATGAAGCTTTGACAGTAAATGCATGAGAAGGCATGGAAGAGATCCTAGGGGAGCTGCTCAGAGAACATGGGACTGCTAGAAACAGTACAACCAAAGAAATTACTTACAGCAGAGTACAATTCCTAGCACCAGCTGGACAGTATGTCTCTGCAAATTACAGACCTCAACCCAAACGAGGGACCCAAGGCAGAACTTTATCTGTTCAGCTCTCTGACTGCAGGAAATGCCCTGTGCTTTTATTTGTGTCTGGGGACATCAGCTCCCAAACAGAAGCAGACACCTTTCAGAGGTGAACAGACACAGGGTAAGGAAAAAAGGACAAATTATTAGGAAGGAAATTCTGATTAGATCTTAGGAAAAAAACCAATCACTAAGGTTCATAAAACATTGGGAAGAGTTGACTAGAGAAGCTATAGAAACTCCATCCTTGGAAATATTAAAAACTCAGTTGGGCAAAGTCAGGAACAACCTTATCTACCTTCAGAGTTGGCCCTGCCAAAGCAGGAGTTGGACCAAGTGACCTTCAGAGGTCCCCTCAAACCTAGGTGATGCTACAATTCTGTCATGATGGATGATGATGTTACAGGACAGTTCTCCTACAGAGTTATATGAGGACCTTAGAAGCAGGTGGGTTTGG
>NW_009658792.1:0-875 GCF_000708025.1 Charadrius vociferus | reverse complement strand
GGGGGGGGCAAGATAGTGTACAGTGAGCTGGACCTACAGGAAAGGTGGGCTGCTGCTGGAGGTACCCTACCTAGCCCTCTCTGGCAGTCTGCTAATAATAATACTTTAATGTATATAGGATATTTTATTATAAAGGTCAAATTGATGTTTTGCTTGATGGTGTGTAAGTAAAGCACATATGAAGTAAAAGGCTAATTTATGTACGCTTGTGGGATTGTAGCACAGGGTTTGTTCTGGAGATCTCAGAAAATTCACTGTATTTGAACGCGATCGACTTGTGATATTTTGTGAAGCCCTGATGCCTAGACATACTGACAGCTGTGTTGAGGGCATGGCTGCTCCCTCAGGAGAGGTCTTGTGTGGAGCAGACTACTGTGTGGGTTGGATCCTCCTCTTCAGCACAAGAGATCAGAGCCGTAGGGGAAGCCTCTTTGTGAAACTTCTTTATCTAATAGATTGATTTTAAACTGAAAACATGCATTCTCTTTTGTTTCCGGATGTATCTATAGGGGACTGCTATGTCTATAGGGACTATTTTAATGTAGAGTGATGTTCTTTCTTTGCTTTGGTGTGTCAGTACCTCCCACACAGCATCCCCTTTTATTGTATACATAAAAGCATCAACCTTAAAGAGCTCATCTTGAGAATGTACAAAGATAGCTGTAATTTGTCAACAGGTTTAAAATCTCCAAGCAACTGTTTCCTTTTCCATCACACTCACAGTAGATGGTGTTCCACAGAGTGACTTGAGGTTTTGCGTACAGGGATGTGTGTGTGAAGTTCTTGCGGTTAATTATCCTGGCTTGCTTTCTGCAAGGAGAAGGAATTGATTGCTAATTGTATAACGAGGTGTAAGTATTAGGTTTGAAAAAAAA
>NW_009658791.1:0-874 GCF_000708025.1 Charadrius vociferus | reverse complement strand
CCAACTTGTATGTTCCTCATACCTTTCATCTTTCACCTTCTTTATTAACTGGAACTTGCCTCAGTAGCACTAAGTGGAAAATCTGGGCATGATATTGGGCCAACAGTGGTGGTTGGGGAGAAGGTGTTTTCAGTTCTGACATTCAGGGAACACTCTTTGCATAATTAAATTGAGATTTTTGGATTTGATTAGATGAGCAACTGCTTCTCCCTGCACTAGCCCATTTCTCACACTGTTCAAATGTGTAAGCCCTAAAAAGAAGTGTTTAAATTGACATTTAAATGGTTTAAATGGACATTTTTATTAATCAAACTGAAATGCTTAATTTAACAAATGTATATTTATATGTTGATATCTTATTCAACTAGGAAAAGCTTATTGTTTCTAACGAACAAGAAGTTCTACGTGTTCATTATCGAGCAGCAAGAACGCTAGCTAATCAAACACTACCATTCAGTGCCTGCACTGTTCTGCTGGATGCCGAGGTTTATAACGTGCCTCTGGATGCTCAGGTAAAGAGATGTATTTGAGAATTTCAGGGGGGAAAAAAGGTCTTTATAGCCTGACTCAAAAGGAGCGTTTGCAGAGAATTCTATTCCCGTACTGAAATTATCATTGATTTGTCTGGAATTAAGATTTTGCACGTTATAGATGGCTACTTGGATTTAGCCTCATTTGGGTGTACAATAACAAGAGGATATGGGTATATGTGTGCTGTTTTTCTTTTTTTGTACCATGTCTAGTTCTCTTTTACCTTCAGAAATGATAAGGAGGGTAAAATGAGAACATTACCCTGCTGGTTTTCATGAAAACAAATTTCAATCAGAACATATTTTGGAAGCGTACAAATACAGCTTCAACAACAACAACAACA
>NW_009658790.1:0-874 GCF_000708025.1 Charadrius vociferus | reverse complement strand
TTTGAGTGACACTCTGTTTGCAGAAGGACAGCTTTACTGGGATGACGGGGTTCACATTAGTATGTATGATGCTTCTTGCCTTCAGAAAATCCTTTTTTGCTGCGAGGATGGTCGAACACTGCAGCAAGTCACCCAGAGAGGCTGTGGAACCTCCACTCTTGGAGATATTCAAAGCCCAAATGAAAACAGACAAAGCAAAACCCAAGGATCTGAACCAGGGAGAGATGAAACAAATCACAGCGGTCCCTGACAATCAAATAATGCCGAGTAGCTGACTTACGAGCTTTTCTGCTTGCAGTTTTTAACAGTAACACAGTTGTCAAAGTGGAGGGTCCAAGCTGTAAGAAACTGCATCACTTAGCCATCACTTTGGAAAAGCAGTGCTGGTGGTTGCTCCTGCCTTAGGAGTCCTCAGTGTAGTGTGGGGTGTTGGAGGAGGAGCAATAGGGGCAGATGGAAATGAGGGACTCTGGCCAAAGCAATCACATTTCTGGAGGACATATCTGAACATGCCTTCAGAGACAAAACTGAAATTAAACCTTCAGATCAGCATTATATTCCTGATTTAAACTGCATAATGCTGTGATTGCTCGAATTAACATGTTGTACAAAGGAAATTGTGCCCTGGACCTACAGCAAGACAGATAACAAAGATTTGTTCTCAAAACTATGGGAACCATAAGCATGGATTATGTGGGAAGTTTTAACTAATTTCCCCAACATTGCTCAATTTAAATCCTCTTCAGATAAGAGATACTTAAGTCATTTATCCTTTTCATCCAGAGTGTATTACCCTTGTAATAACAATAAGCTATCACCTGAGATTACTGCAAGTAATGCAGAAAGTGGTGTTATTGTGCATAATGGTGTGTAG
>NW_009658789.1:0-874 GCF_000708025.1 Charadrius vociferus | reverse complement strand
ACACCCTGTTGGGCTGCTCGTGCTTCATGAGGGCCCCTCTCCCTGTGGCAGGTGTCGTAGCGCTGGTGGTGGTTGTGTGACAGCTTGCTCCTCACATGCCCATGTGCTCCTCCCTGATGTCTCCAGACATCTCTGGCTTCAATCTCTCCCGCTCTCAGCAGAGGAGGAGAAGTGGGCTATTCCTCATCTGCCTTCCTTTGTGGCTTCCAACTACAAGCCGGTGCTGCTGCAGCATTTCAGCTCTCCTTGTGTTGCCTTAGCCTAGCTGTAGGTCTTGCCGGGACCTTGTCTCTCCCGAGTCCCGCTGCCAGCGTTTCCTCCAGCACAGCTAGAAGAGGAGTGGTTCCTGAATGCAGATGTGGTGTGTTTCCTCACAGCTGAGAGGCAGCTCCGTCTCTCTAGAGCACATAGGAGGATTTGCGTCATCTGCACAAGGGATGTGTGGATTCTTGTTCCCCCTTTCACGCCCATTGCTCACAACACGTCTCCCAACCTTTACCATGTGCCATCTGCAGCCTTCCCGCTCCCAAAAGGGTAGCTGCCGGTTTGGCCAGAGGGTCAGGACTGCCCTCTTCCCCCTCCAGTGCTGACAGTCCCACCCACCCACCATCCTGCTCCTCCCCAGCCTGACACCCGTGTCTCACCAGCCTCTGACAGGTCCACCAACGCTGACGGGTAACCCTGGACAATGTCACGCTCCCCACTCCACAAGGTTCTTGGGGAGCTCCCAGGAAGTGGGAGCTGAAGCTTGCCAGCTCCAGGGTTCTCCTGCCTCTGCCAGCTCAAGGCTGCCTCCAAACCTCAGCCCAAAAGGTGGAGCAAAACCCTCTGAGGGCTGCCTGGCATCCCACACCTCTGCCCCGGGGGGCCTTTT
>NW_009658788.1:0-874 GCF_000708025.1 Charadrius vociferus | reverse complement strand
ATTCTATGATTGGGAGACTGAATAAATTTCCTTTCAATTATATAAAATTTGCTGAAGAACTGCCAGAATAACCACAAGCGAAGCTAAATATTGAGCCCTAGCCTCTTTAGAAAGCACTAGCTGGACTACCAATTTTTTTCTAGCTAAAAACTTCAATGCTGTGTGAAGCGTTCTCTACTGAAAGGTCTTAAATGATACTTTTCAAGCACACTTAAAAAAACCCAAACCACCATAGTTTTCAGCCAATTTCCTTTTCCTGTGTGCCTGTGAGAAACAGGCTGCCCTATTTGCATTTCAGTTTGCATAAACTACTCGGATAAATAAATACAGACCGAAGAATAGCTTTAACAACCCTCAAATCTAGGTTAAAATGTGTTGATATATTCTCCTGAATTAGCGGCCTTGCAGTCTTACCTCTCACATCTCATTTTGCCAAATATTATTAGATAGTAATTTAGACACTGGCCTAGGTAAACTTACAAATCTGGTAATTCCGGAGTTGTGGCACATGCTGGGGGCAAATGCAATTCCATGCACTATTTTTAAATTCATCTATCCCTCAAACCTGCTTACGTGCACCTGTACAAACACACCTGAAAACTCTTGTTTGCTGACCTGCTGATCTAATAGAGAACAATACAACTGAAAGGTGATTTACGATTCCGTTCGAAAGTGGCATATAAAAGCTGACATTCAGGCCTGGCATCCAAAGCTACGTGCTATTCTGGATTTCATTTTCTCCAATGAAAGCAGGCTGGCGTGCGTTCTTTCGCCAGCAAACACTGGAGGAGAGCCAAGCGAGTCAGCTCAGAGGGTTCTCTGCCACCAGAGACACCAGCCAGCTCCTCCTCCAGCTGTGCAGCTTAATGCCAGA
>NW_009658787.1:0-873 GCF_000708025.1 Charadrius vociferus | reverse complement strand
AGGTTATATTTAGTGTGTTTTTATATAAACATCGAACAACATAACTGTTCAGTTTTTCTGAATTATTATTCTAGGATCAAGACAACCTTTAATCCAACAATCTCAGCCTCCACCTTATTCATCACCTAGAGACGTTCCCCCAGACATATTGTTAGATTCTCCAGAAAGAAAGCAAAAGAAACAAAAGAAAATGAAGTTAGGCAAGGATGAAAAAGACCAGACTGAAAAAGCTGCAATGTATGATATCATTAGTTCTCCTTCCAAGGACTCCACTAAGCTTACATTAAGACTCTCTCGTGTAAGATCTTCGGATATGGACCAGCAGGATGATATGCTTTCTGGTTTGGAAAACAGCAGTATGTCAGAGGGTGATATTCCTTTTAATGTGCAGTATCCAGGACAGACTTCTAAAACACCCGTTACTCCACAGGATGTTAACCACCCACTAAATGCTGCTCAGTGTTTGCCGCAGCACGAACAGACAGCTTTCCTTCAGGCACAACAAGTGCCTGTTTTACAACAGAACACTTCAGTTGCTGCAAAACAACCTCAAATTCCTGTGGTACAGACACAGCAACAGGTTTCGCAACAAGGAACTATAACGTCATATGATGAAGTAGAATTGGATGCATTGGCTGAAATTGAGCGGATAGAACGTGAATCAGCTATTGAAAGGGAGCGATTTTCAAAAGAAGTGCAAGATAAAGGTAAAAGGATTGTGTGTGTGTATACACTATACATATTATATAAATATATATACGTGCATATATATAAACCTTCTTGTCATTGTCACATAGTTCAATTCTGTTTACTCAGTGTAGATGATTCTATGACATTCATCTCTATTCCCCTCCAACAATGAACTGTAATCTC
>NW_009658786.1:0-874 GCF_000708025.1 Charadrius vociferus | reverse complement strand
TAGCGTGAGTGCCCGCGTAAACGAGGGATGAATAGCTCTTGCTGGATTTCGGTGCGAGCTCCCTCCCTGGCCGCAGGATTTCCAGCCCCACGGCCGCTTCCTTTCCTACGCAATAAACTGGAAAGGGGACGGGTTTTTCTGGAGGTCCTGGCTGTCCCCCTGCCCGGGTCTCAAAGGAGGAATGGCTGAAGGTAGCCCTGCTAAATCCAAATTTCAGCCTAAGGAGGGCATCCCAATTCTCACCCACTGGTTTCCAGAGGAAATCCAGTCTCAAGAAATTGAGGTGGCTCCTTCATCCAGCCCAGCGCGGACACGGAGGTCCAACTCCACGTTGGCCAACCTTCTGATACATCTTCCGATACAACCCACGGTGATGAATCAAACCGCTGTGATAGCGCTAGACTCGCCTGATTTATTTTTAAATGCACACATTTAAATGCACAACCAACAGCAATAATTAGAGGGGTAATACCCAAACACTCCGCTCTCCGCGGCGTAATCGGGACGATAACCTTGCGCAGACACGGCCAGCCCTCACTAATTTCCTCTTCTGCATGGCTTGTACTTCTAGCCTTGCTGCCGGTACCTACTAATAAACGCGAGTGAATATGTGTAGAAAGAGAAGGATTTACATAGATATTGGGAACCCACTTGTAGTGAGCTCAGATCCAGTGAAACTGCGTGGCTAATGAAGATGAATGGAAGCGCTAATTTGTTCCAGTGCATTGCAATCTGCCGCCTTCATTTGCAGCGGGAGCAGAGCGGGCTGAGGAGCGGGTGCCGGCCGCCCGGCAGGATCCTTCCCGCCCCACCGCTGCTCTTTCAAACAAATTGACTTCCCAGCACCGCGGCGTATTTTACGTTGCTATTCCAG